>NW_026861542.1:0-27530 GCF_026571515.1 Ruditapes philippinarum
TCTCCCCTTTCCATTTTTGGACAAACCTTTAAAACAACTATCACTATCTTTTTCAAAAACCACTTTATAGTTTGCCACCTACTTGCCTTTTAAAAAAAAAGTGGGGCCCCTCAAATTTACTCAAAAAGGGCTCTCTTCATTTCTTTTTCTGTTTGGGGGTTTCTCTTTTTTCAACAGACAAAAACGGGGTTAAATTTTTGGGCCCTCCAAAAATACATTAATTTGGTAGTGGGGAGGTTTGCAAAGACCCGGTTTAAAAGTTGCAAAAATACTGTCTAAAGACTTAAAAAAAATTTTTCACTGGGTTAAAAAACTTGAAATAAAACATAGTCTTTATACTGCCGGTTTCTTATTTAATCATTTGTCCTTTTTCATCTCTAAACGTTGGGTTTTTTATCTTAATTTCCTTCTTTTTTTCCTTTCTTTTTTTTTTCCCATTTAATATATTATATTAAAATATCTATCAATTACAAATAATGCAAGAGCTTTACCACATAACCTAGTTTTGTGTATTTTTTTAAAAAAAATTTTTGTATACAATCAATAGAAGCGGTTGTGGTACACATTTTTATATGCTCTTTACTTGCTCATATATCTACCAGCCATGTATTAGTTTTATTGTAATTCATCAATAATGGAGATTGACTTTAATAAAGCACCTAGTGCTTTCCGTCAAAAATCCTTTGCGTGTATTATGTTAGTATGGTTATGAAACTGAATGTATGTATAATGTATGATTTTAAAATAATATGCAATAAATATGTTTAAAACCAAATCGTACTGTATAAGTTTATTTTTATGTACTATAATTCATCTTGCAGGGCACCGAGATGCATCAACTGCTTTTAGATTTTTTACTATAACAGTTTGATACATACGGAATTTTGCATGACTAGAGTTAATCAAAAAATCATTTATGTTCATTTTGTATGACAGCCACACTTCATCCTTGCATATCGTGGCTACTTCCTTAAAAAAAGACACTTGAAATATAAAAAAAATAGTTGCCTCGACTGGGATTTGAACTCCAGACCTCTCACGCTAAACTACCCCTTCACCACGGGAAGTTATACGAAAAACAACCTGATTTCCATTTACGGTTTATTATCCTTATTAATTTCGAGGTATTTTGATCACGATAAACCTGTTTAACACTGATGTAAATAATTTAGCGAAAATCTTCTCGCCAAAACAGTCCGACATGTATATTTTTCACTACACGACAGTCAGATTTATTTGTGTAATACCACCGTAGGGGACGTGTTACAGTATCGCGTTTTTTGGTTACAGTATAGAATTTTCAAGATGGAGGATTATTTATGCGAAGAGATGTAGGTGATATTTATTCAGGTCCATACTACTAGTAGTTTAGTTTCTTAAAGATGTTTTTGTGCTTTGCTTGTAAGGAAACAGAATCCGTATCTAGTCATATATTTCTTCAGACTCTGCACCGCAGATTTATCGTTTATATTGTCTCATAAATGTGCAGATTTGAAGGTTTAAAAAATTTGAATCGAGAGACCAACGCGCATTTTTCTCCCATTCCGACATTTATTTAAGCATGCCTAGATAAAGTAAATCTGCAAAACCTAGTCCTTTGTGTTAAGAAACGTTTATAAAAGTAAATTACCAGTTGAACCTTTTTTTCCTGTTGGTAAAATGCGTTTGAAAAATAAACAATGTTACAGTATAGAGCGAGGTTAATTTTTGAAGGGTTACAGCATAGACTAGCGACTTTGACAGTTTATACCCAGATTTCTGTTACAGTTTAGATACTTGCCAAATTTCAAAACAAAGTTCGTGTATCCATTATTTTTATGAAATAACTCATACCCTTCTATTTAATACATTCTTGAAAGGTTGTATTTTTTTTTTCTTCAGCAGAAAAATGTTATAGTTTGCTATTTTTCTTACTTTAAGTTTCAGATTGGGACTTTTTGCAGAATAAGTAATGTCCTAAGTAAGGACTGTTTTCACGACAACAACAGTAACTTTTATCGAATTGTATTGAGAGAAGAAATTTTAAGATTATTTCTTGATTTCATTACACATTATAATAATGCCTATTAGTAAATAAAATAGAGAAAAAAAAGAATCCTCAACAGAAGTCCAACATGAAAATGTTGCAGGATCAGTTCGATATAAACCTGTTCATGGACGGTAGTAGTAACTGCAAGCTTACCGTCCACGCCTCCTAGCACCGGCTTCACATTAATTCACAGAATTCACATTAAACATGAAACTTGTACACTTTTGAGAGGGATCGGAGGATATGAAGCCTGCATACCATAGATAAGCTGTCAAAAGACACAATTAACAAGCAGGCAATTACCCTAAGATGATTAAACAGTATTTAAGTTGAGCAATATTTCAACCTTAAATTTTATTTTAAGTTTGGAATTTCCATCTACCATAATGTATTTTTGTAAGTACGGCTTGTTACGTTTGGCTTTCTTGGATTTTAAGTTTCAACGACACTGAAGGTCATGTGAAAACATTCCTGCTTTAGTGTAAAGGAAGACCCCAGATACCTTTTGTGAAACATTTCAGACACGAGCGGGCACCTGACTAGAACCACCGACCTTCCGTAAAGTAGCTTGATAGATTCCTCACATGCAAAGAATCCAAAGTCATGATTGGATTTCAACTACAGCAGTAAATGAAAGATAATTCGAAATCGACGACCTTATCCCGACTCTGCCACTTTTATGTACCTCCATCAGCCTCACTAGAGAAGATATTGTAATTGTCTGACCTTAATTTATACTCTATAACTTTCAATATTATTTTCTTTTTCAGAAACATGAAAACTGCCATACAGAATGTCTGAAATAAGAAAAAAAACGAGTTTTAATTTATTAATTACAAAATCATCGTAAATTCAACAAAGAAGCATTCGAAATGACGCCATTATCAAGATTTGATTTGAATGCTTTTGGTTCAAGACGAGAAGGGTCTTTAAACATTGCTTTTTTTCAAAATCTATGTTTTGGGTTTTCGTATCCCCGATTGCAACCGAAACCATTTGAACAACTAATTGGTAGAAAGTCATGTAAATTTCATCACATTTAGTCAAGTAGTTACTGAGCGGATAAGATTGAACACACATGTGTACGACAGACGGACGAATAGCCATCGGGCCAATAAAAGTCTATGTAACATTCTTACATTTTACCTAGTATATATATAAAATATCGAGGTCTAAACTGTAACCGAAATCTGAGTATAAACTGTAACAAAATCGGATAAAAATTGCTAGGTCTATGCTGTAACCTTGCACAAATCAGCTCGCTCTATACTGAAAAATTGTTTATTTTTTCAAACGCATTTAACGAACAGGAAAAAAGGTTCAACTGGTCATTTACTTTTATAAACGTTTCCTAACATGAAGTACAAACGTTTTGCAGATTTACTTTTTCTAGGCGTGCACCAATAATGTCGAAATTGGAGAAAAATGCGTTGGTCTCTCGATTCAAATGTTCAAACTGTCAAATCTGCATATTTATGAGACAATATAACGATAAATCTGCGGTGCAGAGTCTGAAGAAATATATGACTAGATACTGGGTTCTGTTCCTTACAAGCAAAGCACAAAAACATCTTTTAGAAACTAAACTACTTGTAGTATGGACCTGAATAAAAATCACCTACCTGTCCTCCCAACAAATAATCCTCCATCTTGAAAATTCTATACTGTAACCGAAAAACGCGATACTGTAACACGTTCCCTACGGTGAATACGCTCTGAAGTATTCGGTAATCGACATCGCTAAAAATAGCATTTTCATTGATTAAATGATATTAATCCGCGTAATTTGTGATTGTGCATTTATTTACAATTCTATAAGCCAACACTACTTTTAAACTTTGAATGCGTTGCAATTTGTTGACAAAATTATTATATTTGTTATTATTGTATGTAACGCGTTACTGTAAATATATAACTTACCGAATAAATTATTTCTTCTTCTTCTGTCTCTGCCTATTCACATGTCTAAAGAATGTTTTCAGGAACTGCAAACACTTTATAGCATTAAAACGGCATGTTCTATTGCAATGGTATCAAGAAAAGTACAACATTGTTCAATTCTAATATGATAACAGAAAAATGACTATTTTTGCAAATTTGTATGATACACAATGTATACTAAATTATTTCGCTAAATTAGTAGTATAAAGGGGCATCGAAACACGAGGCTATCTGATTTGTACGAGGGGGCGAGTGTTTTGATGTTCTTTCAGTTTTGTATCATAGTCAAAAATAGAAACATGTTCCCTGTTGTCACAATATGAAACCCCAGAAAAAATAAATAAATGAGCATCTAAATATAATATTTCAGTCGCTATCCCTTTCTACAAGTAGTTTGATTTCTAAAAGGTAATTTTGTGCTTTGCTGGTAGGAAACTGAATCCGGTATCTATAGTCATATATTTCTTCAGACCCTATACCGCAGTATTATCTCTATATTTGCTTATAAATGTACTGATTTGACAGATTGAAAATTCTAATCGAGAGACCAACGCATTTTTCTCCCATTCCGACATTATTAGCTCACAAGAACCGAAGGTTCGGGGTTAGCTATTAGTATCAAAGGGGATGCTCCGGCGTCCGTCGTCATGCGTAAACAATCGTCTTCTTCTCTGAAACTGCTGGGCAGATTTACATCAAATTTGGTCTGTAGCATCCTTGTGACAGTCACACTTAAATTTGCTCATGTCATTTCAATTGGCCCCTTTTAGGGGTCAACAGAGCTAAAAATAGAAAAAAAAACAACATTAAAACATCTTCTACTACAGAACTAATTGATGGGTGATCACCAAACTTTGTCTGTAGCATTCTTTGTGGTAGTCGTTAATCAAGTTTGCTCTTATTGATTTGATTGGCACCTTTTAGGGGCCGCTAAAGCTAAAAAAAAAAAACCAAAAAAAAAACCTTTAAACGTCTCCTTCTACAGACCTAATGGATGGATGATCACCAAATTTTGTTTGTAGCATGTTTAGGTAGTCTTTTATCAAGTTTGCTCATATTAATTTGATTGGCCCCTTTAAGGGGCCGCTAAAGCTAAAAATATAAAAATAAAATAAAAACCTTTGAACATTATTCTCCTACTGGAATAATTGATGGATGATCACCAATCTTTGTCTGTAGCATTCTTACTAATCTTAGGTAGTCTTTTAGCAAGTTTTCTTATATTGATTTGATTGGCCCCGTTTAAGCTAAAGCTTAAATGCCCATCGTCATGACATTTCTTCAAATTATTGTTTAAAGATATTCTATGCTCAAATTTCCTATTAGAAAATATTGACAATGGATAATTTTCAACACTGAAAAGTCTGGTGAGCGACTCAGGGCCACCATAGCCCTCTTGTTTAAACTTGCCTTTAAAAGTAAACCTACAAACCGTACAAGCAAAACGCAAAAACGTCTGGTAGAAACCAAACTACTTGTTGTATGTACCAGAATAAAAATCACCTACCGGTCTTCCCCACAAATAATCCTCCATCTTGAAAATTCTATACTGTAACCGGAAAAGGCGATACTGTAACACGTTCCCTACGGTGATATACAGAGGTTATGTATGTTTTATAACGCACATTAATTATGCTTGCATTTAAATGTCAACTTACAAATATTTAATTAATATGCAAACTATTTTGATGATGAGTTTACATCAGTTTAGAGAAGGCAGTTTCGGAATGTGTAGATAAATGAGAATGCATTCTTTTGGAAAGAAGTTTTGCAATTATTTTGCCAAACTTTTCAAATGTGTTTGAGTTTTATTAAGGTTACGAGTTCTGTTGTGGTTTTAAGTTCGTTAATGGCGTTTTATTTAGTTTTATTTAGTCTTACAAAAACGAACATTATTTATATATTTATGTTATATCAAATGACATCTTGTGATAATTGATAGGCTCTAGTAAGATTTCTATCTTCATTGTATATATGTCCATTCGTCTATCCGTCAGATAAAATGGTAATTTTTCACTTGTTTATGTGAGAGGTGCCATGTATTATGATAAAGGAAAAAGTCCATAAATCCAAAATGTTGGAACATTCGTCCTTTTCTCCGTCTGATGTACTAGTATGCTCAAATTTGGTACAAAATGTAGAACTTACAGTTTAATGTGTACATTTTACTGTTTAAAGTGTAAATTTTAAAGATATTTTAAAGATATACTATGCTCATCCTTGCGTAAAATATTTCACAGAAATTATTTCAAGGAAGTTTATTAAAATCTATGTAATTCTTGACGAATATGTTCAATTTGAATAAAAGAATGAATAAATTATGCATTGTTAGCTGCGTTCCCTATTACAGGTCAAGTAAAATTGGTCTTTCTTATAATACTATATATTCATATTGCATGTATTGTAACCACCTATAGTGTGTAGAATTTTAAAGAAGCATATCTACTTTGGGTGAAGTTAAATCATGTTTATTTTATATTTACAAAGATATGTAGCAATTATAAATATTTTCTAATAAGAAATTTGAGCATAGTATATCTTCAAGATCCAAAGTTACAGATATATGTGTTTTTTTATTGTTTAATTTTTACTTATCTAAAGTGTAACAGTTTTTATATAAATATATGCACACTTAAATCGCAAACATGTAAAATTTATAATTTTATGTGTAAATGTTACAGTTTAAAGTTTTAAAGTGTTATTTTTGCAGACAGATTGTTGTTTTAAATTTACATTTCTGAAGTTTTTTTCGTTTTTTTTTTATAGTTGAAAGTGTTAATTTAACATAATAATGGAGATGTATAATTAAGTAAATTTTGCTGTAACTGGGACAAAAATAGTCCATAAAAATTACAATGTGATGTGTAATAATTGTTATTATCTATGATGCACACTTTGGATTTAAACATTATAGTTTAATCTAGTTTTGACTATGTATACGAACATGTACTATTTATTTCAAATGAAAGACAAAATGACACCAAATTGATTGCACACTTTTCACCTTATCCCCTTATACAGCTAAAAGAAGTGAGGAGAAGAAGTAAAAAAATGATCTTACGGTAATTTTGTCCAAATTTTGTTAAATTTTGCAGCAATTGAAATAACCCATTTTACGGTACAAACTTGACTGAATTAAACATTTGATTCATTTATAATTATCTTATTACTTTTTGCAAAATAATAACATCATTGCGGATTTCTAAAAAAATAAATGAAACAACCCTTTCTGAAGCTTCATCTTTGATCTCTATGAGGCATTATTCATTAATAATCTAGTGATTCTTTTTATCCCCCGCCGAAAGGCGGCGGGGATATAGAAATAGTCTCCGTCCGTCTGTCCTTCCGTCCTTCCGTCCGTTTGTCCGACATTTTTGTCCGGATCATATCTCAAAAAGTATTTAAGGTATCAACTTGAAACTTCATAGGTGAATAGACCATATTGAGGAGGAGTGCAGTGCACAAGAATGATAACTCCACCATGCATATTTTTTGAGTAATTGCCCTTTGTTATTTTTCAAACTTAATTATAACTCAAAAAGACTTTGAGATATCAACATGAAACTTCATGGGCGGATAGATCTCACTCAGGAGGTGTGCATTGCATAAGAATTATAAATCTACCCTTCATAATTTTTGAGTTATTGCCCTTTGTTAGTAAAAGTAGATTTTTCATACTTAATTTTTCACCTGAATGGAGCAAAACTCAAAAAGTCTTTGAGATGTCAATATGAAACTTCATAGATGGATAGATCTTATTGAGGAGGAATGCTGTGCACAAGAATGATAACTCTACCTATTATAATTTTTGAGTTATTGCCCTTTGTTATTTTTCATACTTTTTGTCCGGAGCTTATCACAAAAAGTGTTAGAGGTATCAACTTGAAACTTAATAGGTGGATAGATCATATTGAGGAGGAGTGCAGCACACAAGAATGATAACTCTACCCTGCATAATTTTTGAGTTATTGCCCTTTGTTATTTTTCAAACTTAATTTTTGTCCAGAGCATAACTAAAAAAGCCTTTGAGATATCAACGTGAAACTTCATGGGTGGATATATCTCACTTAGGAGATGTGCAATGCACAAAAATGATAACCCTACCCTTCATAATTTTTAATTTATTGCCCTTTGTTTCTTTTTCATACTTAATTTTTCACCTGAATGGAGCATAACTCAAAAAGTCTTTGAGATGTCAATATGAAACTTCATAGGTGGATAGATCTTATTGACGAGGAATACTGTGCACAAGAATGATAACTACACTTTATAATTTTTGAGTTGTTGCCCTTTGTTATTTTAATACTTTATCTCAAAAAGTGTTAGAGGTATCAACTTGAAACTTCATAGGTGGATAGATCATATTGAGGAGGAGTGCAGCACAAAAGAATGATAATCTACCCTGAATTATTTTTGAGTTATTTTTCTTTGTTATTTTCAGCCATCGGTATTCTCATAGGTTTCAAATCTGTAATCACTTCAGCCATCAGTTTTCAATAGCAAAAGACCTCTTTAGATTGAATTATTCTGCTCTACTACATATACATTCTTACAATGAGCAAACACATTCGGCGGGGGATGGCCATGCTAATATGGCTCTTGTTGTAATTTGTATTTATCGATATATCTATCTAATACAGTATAAGTACAGAATAGAAAAGTTGTAAGAAATTTGGAATAACATCCCAGATAGCATCACCAGCATTGATTAAAGATCAGTTATTAAGATTTTATATCATAATGCTGATGCTCAAATGATGATTATCAATATGGCAAGTTTCAAAATGCATTTTTTTTGTAAAATTACTACCGAATTTACATTTTTATGAAAGGGAGAATAATAAGAAAAGAATGTATATATTTTAACGTTTATTTATAATGAGCATAACATTTGCAGTACATCTTTAACATATTCTTGGATGTTCAGAAATTGTTTTAGAAGAATAATTATATACCCACGTGTATATAAAATTTCACTGTAATGTTGTTACATTCTAAATTACAAAATGAAAATAAAATTTTTCATCATTATATTGAAAAAAATATCAGCAATGTCTAATCTACCTTCATTTTTTATGTCCGATCACATTCTTCTTTAAATTTTATCTCTTTTTGTTCAAGTTGAGTGAATAGTTTAACATCCTAAACTTTCTTTCTCTATTTTAATGTTTCATATTCTTACCTATTGTAACCAACTTTTACACACGACATTTTACATAATAATGTGTGACCTTTGACTCCAATTCATGCATACTACTATTATTTGTTACCTTGTCTATCCACAAACCTTTTGTTCTTGTTATGAATGTTTTGTATGATTTCAATATACATCGATTAAAAAACAAACAAATTAGTCAGTTATATTGACAACGATGGAAACTTCTAAAATATGATATATAGTTCTATCGTTTGCAAGTTGCGATATCTTGAGATGATTAACTTTTGAACATGCAAAAAAAGAAAGGAAGAAAAAAAAAACAACAAAAAAAAAAACCCAAAAAGAAACATATGATATTAAGCGGTTAAGTATTTAAACCCATTTTAGAAATGATTTTCCAAAACGGAATTTAACTAACGTTTTTTTTTACATAAAATCCTACTCATTATTGTCAAAATGCTTTTTGAAAGTCTAGGGAAAGAATAGTTGCCTATATATTTAGTTAGGTTTGTCTGATATGTCTTTGAAATGTGAGTATTTGATTTACAGACAATATTATACAGTAAGACGAAGTAGAAGTGATCTACAGATTTACTGTGCAATTTGGTATAGCTGGTGGTAAGTCATCGTTTATAATATTTATGAACCAAGTATAATATCTCAGTTTCTTTTCCTTTTTACCATTAATCCATTTTTAAATTGAATCATGTTTAATGATGTTAATTCCGAAACCATGGTTCACTTTCGTTGCATTTGTGATAGACGGTTAATGTCCGAAGTTTTCAACCTTTTTTGACAGGATTTCGATTTTGTCAAGGTATACAAAATGTTTATACATTGTTGGTTAGAAGAAAGCTGGCCACGGACTGACCAGCAATAAAGTTACACAAACCACTGTAGCGATTATTTTTAGCTCACCTCTCACAAAGTGACAGGGTGAGTTTTTGTGATCGCTTTTAGTCCGACATCCGTCCGTCCTCCGTAAACTTTTCTTTTAAATGACATCTCCTCATAAACCACTAAGCCAATCTCACCCACACTTCACAGGAATCTTCCTTTGGTGGTCACCTTTTAAAATTATTCAAAGAATTTATTTCCATGCAGAACTCTGGATGCCATGGCAACCGAAAGAAAAAACTTTAAATGTCTTCTTTTAAAAAAAACCCAAAAAACTTGAGTACGAAACATCTTCTAGTGACTCAGTGTCTACCAAGTTTGTTCAAATAAAAGCCCTGGGGTCAAAATTGTTTTTCATTATATGTGTAAAGTAAAAACTGATCATCTTCTTTTAAAAAACTCAAAGGCCTAGAGCTTAGATATTTAGCATGAATCATCTTCTAATGGGTGTCTTTTAAGTTTCTTCAAATAAAAGCCTTGGTGTTTAAACTGGCCCCGCTTTGGGGGCTTATAAACAGGTGAGCTACTTCAGGGCCATCATGACCCTCTTGTGTATATAGTAAAAACTTAAAAAATATTTTTTTTTAAAAAACCCAAAGAGCTAGAGCTAAGATATTTAGCATAAAAGATTTTCTAATGGATGTCTACCATTTTTGTCCAAAAAAGGGCCCTGCCACGGTGTTTATTGATTTTCCTTATATGACTGTATAGTAAAATCTTAAACAATCTTCTTAGAGCTAGAGCTTAGATATTTATCATGAAACATCTTTAAATGGGTGTCTACCAAGTTTGTTCAAATAAAAGCTTCTGGGTTAAGATTGACCTGCCCCGGGAGCCTATATACAGGTGAGCGTCTTTAGGGCCATCATGGCCCTCTTGTTTATTATAGGGGATGTTCATACTGGAGGCGTTACTGGAGAACTAAATACTATTATGTAAATATTTGTAGACCTGGATGGACACACAATGGGGATCGAAACTGTAACATACGTATATGCTTTATTCATACAATGTTCTTTTATAACTAAATAGTATCTTTGCTCAAGACAATTTGTTTAAAAGCAAACATATACCAAGAAAAGGTATGTAAATGGATGATAAATGTTTTTAATGAACAAAATATTATTATGGTTTTTGAAGTGTATTTGTTTGAAAGGCAAATGGGGAGCAGAATATTATATAATAATTATATGTTAAGCTATTGTTGTTCTATTTAAAGCTGTATGTCGTCCGACGTGTCAGAATGGCGGAGCTTGCGCAAGTCCAAATGTCTGCCAGTGTCCTACATGGTCTCGAGGAGTAGGATGCGCTTCATGTAAAATAATAAACAGATTATATATATCGTTTTAAAGAATATAAAATGTTGACTGAACATACATATTACTTAAATAACATATTTCACATTCAAGATATCGACATAATGTAAAAGTCTGTAAAATTTATTGAACTCTGGATAATTGTAAATGAAACATTTCACTTATTTTTATGTAGGTTTATAACATCAAATTTAATTCAGATTATTTTAATGGAAAGAAAACTATTAAAGATATACGATTTGATAATACAAAATAAATCTGAAATATAAAATAAACTCAATGGAAAATATGAATTGTACATCAAATGTAAAGCTATAAAAAATAACGCGCATCATATAGAAAAAGAAACATTATTTTATAGTGTATTTGATCATTTTAGTATTATCTAGTTACATTCTTTGTGTACGATATGCAAATTAATATCATAAATATATTTCAGTGACATGTTCTTATAGACGGCCATGTTACCCTGGAAATTGCACTAGTGGCAACGAGTGTACATGTGAACCTGGCTTCATAAAACAAAGTCAATCTGATGGTTGTTTAGGATGTAAGTACCGTAAACATATCACTTTCTCTTCAAACAATTTATATATATTCACTCTATTTCATGCACTATGGTTACGATATATATAGTTTACGTAAGCTGTATACGTTTGTTAGAGGTTGATTGTAAGGTAGTTTTCACTCAAGATCACGGCCGTAAGCCACATTCAATTCACCAGAGCATAGTTTAGCCACTGCATTATTCCTGGGCAGGCTGTCAAGCAGTTTATCATACTAGTTGCCTTCACATTCGCAAGGAATTTATTACTTCTGTACATGGAAGAGCAGATGTACGATACGAATGACCGTAGAAAGGATTTCATGATCAATCAGAACGAAAGTGACCTGCGCCGTCCGGGAATAGAACCCGGGTCGCCTAATTCACAGTCCAACGCTCTACCTATTGAGCTAATCGTACGGAAAACATCCTCATTCTGTTATATACATAGCTCAATCCTAGGGATAAAATTAAAATCATTATTATCATTATCCTACAGTTTTTGTTTCATATATGACTCATTGTATTTTTCTGGTAAGTAGATCAGACTTGATTTGAAGGGACTAGAAAAATATTTGCGAGATAAATGTTTCATTTGATGACCAATAACTTATGTGCAAAAATTTAAGATAATTGGCTCACTCTCTTTTTCCAGAATATTCATTCTAAATGAAGAAATAACCCTAATTGGAAAGCGTTGCAACGCTTTTTACTCAATTCGAGAAATAATAGAACAAACAAATCAACTTTCAGTTTATTTCTGATCATTTCTTTAATAACCTTTTGCATATATTTTTATTATATGTGCCCCAGCCGATCTATGTAAGAAATATTTTATGCTTTTTGGCGTCCATGGAGTTCCTTTGAGGTAAAGGTCATTTTAAACATAACAATCAATTAAGAAAGAACTATTTTGTCTGCAGAAGAAAGTTTAAAAAAATATCAGAAAATGAGCCGTACTGTTTATTTATTGTCGTCTTCGCCAGAGTTGTCGCTGTAGTTTCAATTCTAGTAGTCATTCTCGTAGTCAACTGGAGTTGTCATCAGCGTTGTACAAAGTCGTAGTCCTTAGTCGTAGAACTGTTGTAGAAGTAGTTGTGGTCATTGAAGTTGTCATATTTGTATAAGTAGAAGTCATAGTCGTACTTGTTATCGTGAAATTCGCAGTCATGGTTGAAGTTGCTGTAGCTACGGTCATAATCACGAAGTTGTCATCGTATTTGAAGCCGTAGAAAATGTAATGTAGGGAATCCTAGTCAAAGTTGTAACTTTATTTGTAAACCTAAAAGTTGTAGTCATGGTAGATAACGTTGTAATTGTGTTCGCTATCATATAGTCGTAGTCGTAAAAGTCTTATTTGGAACTGTAATTGAAACATCTAAGTCGTAGTTCTTATAGTCGAACGTAAGTTAAAGCTTACAAGTAATCGTAGAAGTCTAGAATGCTCGTGCTTCAGGGCGTCGTCGTACATAACGACTTGTAGTTGTAGTTGTGATCGAAGTCGTTACCTTAATTGTCGGCAAGCATTATTTGACATTTGAATTTTCTGTCAAAGCACGGTATGATTTGAATTGTACTTGGTCGGAGTTATAAATTGAAAAATCTTGGTCCGCATTCACAGGAGTGATCAGTACATTACCTTGTTGTAGGAGACATATGCTTTTGTGACAAAAACCCCTTCTAGTAATTAATTAAAAGTTCGTTAAAACACAAGGCCTAGTTCTTTCTTTGTTCATAAGTTAACAGTTGACGGCTGTACTCGTGGTCGAGGTCCTTATCCTCGTAGAAAGCGTCGATGTGGTCAGAGTCATGACTGTACTTGCAGGCGAAGTTTTTGACTTGCAGGTGAAGTTTCGAGTTGCAGGCGAGGTTTTTGAAGTCATCGTTTTGGTCGTTGTGGCAGTCTTAGCTGTAATCGTTTTCGTAGAAGTCGTAGATTGATGGTCGTCGTAGCTTTCTCCCAGTAATTAGCCGTAAAAGACCTATTCATGATTGAAGTCGCAGCTATCTTCGTGGTCGTAGCCCTACTTGTAGTATAAATAAAAGAAAAAATATAGTTTAAATAGTCATAGTCTCTGGCGTAGTCGTAAAAGTCGAAGTCGCAGAAGTTGCCGTAGTGGTAGTCGTTCACCATCGTTGTCGTTGCTGTACATTATTATCATAAACTTTGAAGTCATGAATGACGTGGTTATGGTCGAGGTTGTCGTGGTCGATGCCGAAATTGTTAACTTCGTAGTCTTTGGTGTAGTCATAGTCGTGTTCATAGCCTTGACGAATAAATGATGACGATTAGCATCTAGGTCATCTTACAAAAAGTTGGCAAGTATACAGCAATCGATATTTGGTGATTATGAAATTGTGTTTTAATTTTTAATACGTTAGAAATTTAATTTATTTATAATTTTCAGCTTTGTTATTCTCTTAACAGCCCTGACAATGCCGGAATTGTAGCTAAAATATAGTTGATGTACCTACCACATGGGGAAATTCTTTAAAAGTAGTCTCGTCATTGAAAAGTGTGAAATTTTCATTGTGAAATTATCAAATTTAATTTTCACAGATAAATCAGTATTTCACTCAAAAGCATAAAATGCATTACATATATTTGACAGTTGATTCTACACGTGAAGAGCTTCGTCCAGTTGTCGGTAAGAGTAACGTTACATTGTCTAATATCAGAAGAACTGATGGTAAAGTTAATTTTATGTTCATATTAGAGGGCCTGGAGGAGGAAGAGCCCGGTCAACTGGAAATTATTTGGTGGTAAGACAATATGCATTAAATTCTGTTGAAGAAATAATATCGGTGTGAGCAATGTTTGTCGACTATTTACCAACGGTTTGAAGATTTGGACTACGAAGACAGAATGCTCGAGAGATTAATTGCTTTGCATCAAAACGACAAATAAGCGTTATATAGCTGATAAATACTGCCCACATCAATATAAGTTTGTTTCTAACAAGACCGAGGAAAAAAACATGAGTTCACCATGCGGTGGTTACTGATTTTTATACAGTGCCCTATTTTCGTTGAAGTAAAATCACGGGTCTAACTAATCTACCACTACCGCTACTGAACTTTTTTTGTGTTGATTACGCACAATAAGAAAATTCCCCAGTGTTGTTTTGTTGATGTCATCGTATTTATAGAAGGAAGTCATTAAACGACTTCTTAAGAGTTTGTACCTTGTTATTGCTTAAGGTTTATTGTAAGTATTGGGAAAATAATTAAGATAAGCACATAAAAATGAATTTATTAAGAAAGTCCGAAAATAACCTCAATGTAACGGAGAACGTACGTGTATCTTTTTATTCATTGTTATATCAATATAAACAAGGCAGTCTGAAAGACAGACTAATCCCCTTCCGCAGCGGACATTGATGTGTACCTTTTGACCTTTAACCAACTATGACCTTGATGTTATGCCATTTTTCTTATAAGCACAAAGTCTCATGATAGTAATTATTTTTACCAAGTTATCTTAAATCTTCCATAAATTCAAAAAGTTATAAGAACATTTAACTTTGACCTTGGGGAAGCATTCTGGATTTTATGCTCTGCAGATTGTGTCCTAGTGGGTATCATTTGTGCAAAGTAATTTAAAAACCTTTGAATTGTCAATAAGTGATAGATAGGAAATGAAAAATAGATGTTTTAACATTGAACTTTTGAGTGTGACCTTGACCTTGATGATAGTGACTTTATTGTTGTACTCTGCACATGATGTCATAATGGTTACATTTCTGCCAAGTTATCTTAAAAACATTTCAGCATTTTAAATGTTATGAAGCGGACACAAAATATAGACTTTTTAACACCTGACCTTTAAGTGTGAACTTGACCTTGGTGATATAACCCAATTATATTAAGACGGATGCCATTCCTATAATCCCCTCCCCGCTTTGCGGAAGACGAGTAATGAAAGGTTATTACTCTAGATACTGCTTTTACATGAAAAAATTTTATATTTGCATATATACTGTATCATATTTAGCAAAAGTTTGCAAATAATTTGTATGATGCTATTGATCCATTGTGTAGATAATTTCTAGCTTGACAGTCGTTGTTGAATACTTAATGTTATAAATTAATGCAAAACAAGTTGAAAATTTACACCGTGTGTACTCAGTCTGAATCGTCTTTTTTTCTATTAAGTTTGTGTGAATTTGGCTCTTCCAAAAGGGTTTACACAATGACAAATTGGACATGTGACTACAAATGGGGAACTAGCTGCTATTTTGGACCATAAGCGTATTAAATACTAAATTGAATTAATGCCAGAAATATTATTACATTTATTATTAGGAATAATTTGTTTTGAAAAATCAAGCCAGTCTTTGTTTTGATAAATTTTCAATGCCAATAGGTTTTACACTGTTCAAAGGCTAATACATGCAAGTTTACTATTCAACTTAGTGGTGGCGCGATAGCTCAGTTGGTTAGACCACTGACTGCCACTCCTGAGGTTCCGGGTTCGATCCTGGGTAACACCCTTAGGATTTTTTCAAAAACACTTTCAGTGTTTCCCACCTAACTAGAGGTTTACTGGTACGAAACCCAGGTAATCCTCGCATGTATCAATGCTTTACACTGGGAATGTATAAGAACCAAGGAATCTATTCAATAAGACCTAGGGACTGGTTCCCGGATTTCCTTGTAACTCAAAGCTGTCTCTACAGTCTGCTGAGGTAAGGGCCCTATTGGAAATAAGTGCTTGCACTTTCGTAGGTTATCCTTGGCCGCCCGGTCTAAAGAAAATCAATCAATCAACTTAGATATTGTGTGGTTTTATCGCAGTTAATTTTATCGCACGTTTTATTGAACAATAAATGATTATTAAAAATCAATCCCAGCAGTGGCATGGTTCATTTTTTGATAAATAAATAATAATGAATAAAATAATCGACATGAATGTTCAGTAAAAAAAAATTTCCATTAAGACCACCAACGGGACTGGACAAAGGTTGGTTTTCCCAGTTGTGGATATTCTTATCATTGTGTATATATTTTATGACCAAGGTCTGTTAAGTCATGTTGTATGAACAAACAAAGTGTATTTTATCATTTAAATACTTCTATAAAAGTTATAATACTTATTCTGATGAGAGCAAAACAATATTTCTAAAGACATTTGGTATTTGATGGTCGGGTTTCATTATTATACAAATGTATGATGTATATCAATTCAGCTATCAAATAAGATATTAGTTCTTCACAAAATAAATGTACAGAAAGCAACATTAAACCACTCTAAACTGTATTTTCACCACCTTACTTTTATACAAAAAGCCAATGATATAACAGATTTAACACAACACCTTGTTACATCAAGAGGCATGCCTAACATCATTCAAGCGGATTACAGCAACAAACTTGTCATGTAGATAGGTGTTGACAGGGGAATTACCGGAGAAAACAGTAGCCATAAGCAGCTGTGTACCCATACTGCCAAGAATAAATCTATGTTTTGTTCAATAGCGTAGTAGAATCAATTAGATATATGACTGAAAATAAATTATAAGAAAAAATGTATTTCATTCCTTTATTTTTTCCAGTTGATTTTTATTAATTTATCAAAACTTTAAACTTGCATAGCAGATTAAGTTTTGTAGTATTTATACTGATGCTGTTCAAATCTCTAATGTAAGGGTTTTATAGGGAGTCACAATCTTTAAACCAACATGGCAACCAAAAGGAATAATAAGACCCACAAGGCGTAGAGCATAGATAATTTGCATAAGAATTGTCTTGTGGACCTCTACCAACATTGTTCAAATTATAGCCCTTGGGTCAAAATTGGCCCGCCCTCGGGGTTATGTTTTCCTTATATTTATAGAGTAAACATTTTGAATTTTAAAAACATATTTTTGTTCAAATCTACAATAGCTAAGCTCAGATAATAAGCACGTAATATTATCTACAAAACCTCTATTTAACATTAGTCAAATTATAGCTTTGGGGTCAAAATTGGCCCCGCCCAAGAGGGTTTTTGATTTTCATGTTTGCATACAGTAAAAACTAATCTTGTTCTATTATACTATAGATGCTTTTGCATGACACAATGTCTAATAGACCTCTACCAATTTTGTTCAAATTATAGCCCTGAGGTAAAAATTGGCACCAGGCCAGGGGTCACTTATAAACTTATATATTAAATTACATGAAGTTTTCTTTTCTAAAACTTAAATGTCTAAAGTTTTGATATTTGGCATGTGGGTCATGATCTCTAGAAAGATTAACCTTTGCTTTGCAGCGATATTTATGAAATGTTATAATAAAGTAAAAACAAAACTTTTATTAAGAAGGAAAACTTTTATTCGAAACGAGTTATTAAATATGGCCATTAGACACATCTGCACATGCCTTTCATTTGACATGTCGAAATATCACATTGATTCCCAAATCCGCTAGACACTACTGCATTATGGCAAAATTCAACTGTATAGAAACAAAAAGCTACTTCTTGTCCTACTATTTAGTAATAAATTCAGTTGTGCTTTGTAATAAAGGAAGTTAGAGGTTAAATTGCTGTATATAAATAGTTATTTGCAATAAATAATCTCATATTATACATACAAACAACTGTTTATATAGGACCATAAAGCCTGTCAAATATCTTGATAACTAAAAATATACATATAAAATATTACTCCGTAAGCAATATTCATTGCCATATTTACATTGGTTATTGTCTACTTTTTGTAAAGTGATATTATCACAAGTCCTGTTAGAAATTGAAATAATTTTACATAGTGTGATACGAAATTATAGTTCAATTTATAAATCATAGTATATCAACTGTATTTTGAAAAAAAAAGTTTATGGAAATATGTTTTAATTTTACAGCAACCAGAGGCGATTCAATAATCTCTATTTCGAGTATATAACATATTTCACTCAGCCGGAAAACTTGCCAAAGAGACCAGTCTATGTGTCTGAAGGGGAAATAGGAATAGTAGAAAGCATCATAGAAGCCAACGTCAGCAAAGTCCCCAGAGATGGTAAGGCGATTTGCATTAATTGATTATAACTTTAATATTTGATCCCTCTTACTAATCAAAGCGCTGAAAGCACTGATGTATTCGCTGCGCATTATAAATACATATGTGTCTTACTAAAAACGTTGCAATTGTAACGAATAAAGGAATATATGGGCCACTGAATTACAGTTTATTAATCTGATAGAGACATTATTTAACACTGGCTGTTGAATATTACATTGAAAGAGGGAAAGAAATAAGAATAAACTAAATGAGAACAACTTTATAATATTATCTAAGTGGTACAATAAAATATACATCCAAAATATGAATGCATGCAGTACATTCATGACTAGATCCTTAACATGATGAGAGAATTATGTTATAATGAATATATATACAGTTACAATACCTAGAATACTATATTGCTACATAAGCTTCAAATGTAATGACAGACAGATTACCTAGCTAAAGCATTTCAGTTTTGATGAAAAGTGAAACTTGGAACATGTTAATTTCATGAAATTTAAGAAGAAAATATAGGTATTTTTGTAAAATACTTTAATTTTAAAAATTTCTGAGATTAAAAATATACAAAAAAGTACTTTTAATAGTTTGAGTATTATATTTTTAATTAGCCTGTAACAGTCAAAAATAAATTTTAAAAGTCTGTTATTTACTTTTTTGCAAAGACACATTACAAATGGAATGGGAGCATGAGGAAATGGCTTTAATAATGCAAAACAAGCAAAATGGGACAATAAGAGAAAAGGATGGTTGTAATATCTAATCTTTTTTATTACCTACTGTGACCTTATCATGCAAAAGACCAAATTAATTTTAAGTGTTCTTGCACACAGTAAATGAGAATTTTTGACGTTTTCAAACTGAGTAGTTTAGTATGACATTATTGAAATATGGATGATGGACAGACTAGGAATCTTTGACTGTCTGTAATAGGTGAGCTTTTGCTAATGTGAGCTAAAAAAATGAGAAGACTGATGTCAAGGATGATTCAATAATATCCATATTTAAGAAAACACAGTTTTAAAACCCAATTACAATATTGATAAACAAGAGGGCCATGATGGCCCTGAAGTCGCTCACCTGTATAAAGGCCCCCGTAGCGGGGCCAGTTTAAACCCGAGGGCTTTTATTTGAACAAGCTTGGTAGACACCCATTAGAAAATGTTTCATGCTAAACATCTAAGGTCTAGCTGGTCAAGTTTTTTTCCTGAAAGTATGGTGATTGCTCAATTTTAAGTCATTTGTTAAAAACATTTTCATAAATTGGAAACACACTCTATAAATGGCTTGGTACTTCATATCAATTGTGAAATTTCTTTTATTAAGAATATTACTTACTGATAAATGTTCACAAAATTGCAAATACAATGTAAATCTAAAAACAATGCTACATAATTAAGGTATTATCAAATTATATAATGATTAAGACAATGGATTGAAATGATAGAAAAACAAGCAAATGTAAAATGAACATAAAAAAATATATACATGTAACACTATTGACCATAAGAAACAGTTAAGTCAAACAAATGTAATAGTTATTATGCATTTAAATTTGGGGTGTAGTGTCATGTTTCTTTGGAAATTGAAGTCAAAATAGTTCTCAGAAATCAAATATTTCGCTGACAAAGATAGAAATGTTATGAGCATGTAAAGCTCCCACAAACTTTCTGATATAACTCTAGTGCAATCACTGTTTGTTTTTACTTTGACTAGAATCAAAAATGATACCTTTGTTTACAGTTTGTGTCCACAATGATAATAGCATATAAATAAATATTATCTTGTCACTTGTGCCTGGTTATATAAAAAAGACAATTTCTAATAAAGGAATGTACAAGTTTGTTTTGTGAATGTTAATTAAGAACAACTTAAGCATGAAAATAAAAAGTACTGGGAAAATGGTATTTTAAAGGTATTATAAGTAGATTTCAACAATAATAAATGAATAATTTCAAAATTAAAAAAAAAAAATGGGTCAAAGACAGAAAAGGTCGGGTTGCATTTCTATACCAAATATCATGATGCTGTAATGTTTTGAAAAATATTTACCACTGACCATTAATGTGGAAAATTTAAATAAGTCAGTTAACAGGAAGTGGATGAGTGAAAGACTTGAAATCGAATCCTACAGTATAAGACCATGTGTCAATGCTGTTTGTCAAATATCAAGAGCCTGTGATAAGTAGTTGCTAAAAAATCTGTCACAAAAATTTCCTACCATTGACCATTAATGTTGAAAATTTAACGGTAAACGGGGCTTGGTGAGCGACAGACCTGAAATCAAATCCGACGGTATGGGACCACGTCAATACTGTTTACCAAATATCAAGAGGCTGAGATAAGTTGGTATGGAAGACAAAACTATGAAACTATGAACATTTGTTTACATAAATTCCATAAATAAGTTCAAGGGGGGGGGGGGGGGAGGGGGTAATTCTGGAAATAGTCATGCTTGCCACGCAACATATGTGTAATGATAAGAAATATAAACAAGAGGGCCATGATGGCCCAAAGTCGCTCACCTGTATATAGACCCCCGGAGCGGGGCCAGTTTAAACCCAAGGGCTTTTATTTGAACAAACTTGGTTGACACCCATTAGAAGATGTTTCATGCTAAACATCTAAGGTCTAGCTTGTTGGGTTTTTTAAAAGAAGATTTTTTCAAGTTTTTTTCTTTACACATATAGTTAAAAACAATGACACACCTGGGGCAGGACCAGTTTTGATCCCAGGGCTTTTATTTGAACAATCTTTGTAGACACTTACTAGACAATGTTTCATGCTTAATATCAGAACTCAAGCTATGCAGGTTTTTTCAAAGAAGATTTTTAAGTTTTTGCTTTACACATATAAGGAAAATGAATGACCCCTGGGGCGGGGCAATTTTGACCCCAGGGCTTTTATTGGAACAAACTTGGAATACACTCACTAGAAGATGTTTCATGCTTAGTATCTAAACTCTAGCTATTTGATTTTTTCATCAAAAAAGATCTTTTAAGTTTTTGTTATATGCATACAATGTACATGTATAAGGAAAATGAATGACCCCCGGGGCGGGCCAATTTTGACCCCTCGGCTCTCATTTGAACGAACTTGGTAGACACCCATTAGAACATATTTCATG
Organism: Ruditapes philippinarum; assembly: GCF_026571515.1. NCBI lineage: Eukaryota > Metazoa > Mollusca > Bivalvia > Venerida > Veneridae > Ruditapes > Ruditapes philippinarum. The sequence goes on from NW_026861542.1 coordinate 22,020, forward strand.
CTAAATATCTTAGCTCTAGCTCTTTACATTCTTTAAAAGAATTTTTTTTAAGTTTTTACTATATGCATATAGGGAAAATCAATGACCCCCTGGGGCGGGGCCAATTTTGACCACAGGGCTTTTATTTGAACAAACTTGGTAGACAACCATTAGACAACCATTAGAAGATGTTTTCATTTTTTGGGTTCTTTAAAAGGAGATTTTTTAAGTTTTCACTATATACATAATTAGACAACCATTAGAAGATGTTTTCATTTTTTGGGTTCTTTAAAAGGAGATTTTTTAAGTTTTCACTATATACATATAGGGAAAATCAATGACCCCCCAGGGCGGGGCCGATTTTAATTCTAGGAACAAAATTAGAACAGTTTGGTTTTGGACCTATAGGTGATACCATAGACCAAATATCAAAGCTCTAGGCCATTTTACTTTCAGACCAGAATATTTTTCAAGTTTTTACTATAGATATGTATGTAATGAGAATCAATGACCCCCCGTCCATTATTTGAACAATCTTGATAGAGGTCTACTACACAATGTTTCATGCCAAATATCTAATCTGTAGCCTTTGCCAAATCAGAGAAGAAGATTTTTCTAGATTTTACTATATACATATAAGGAAAAACCTATGACCCCCACGACGGACACAGGGCCATCACAATAGCTCACCCTGAGCATTGCTCAGGTGAGCTAAAAAGTAAATTAAATTACTTATAATATTTCTTTAAAAAAAAGTTCAAAGGGATATTAACCTGAAAATATTGCTTTAAGAGTAAATTATGAACCTAGTGACATAAGATGTAATTGATGATAAGGAATATGTATTTGAAGTAAGAGGTAGATGCCTTTGAAACTAAAAAAGTCATAGTAAAAAATAATATTTTTCAAGTAACAAAAATTTAAGTTCATGGGGAGGTAATTCTTGCAATATTGGTGCTAGCGTTAACAACCTTGTCACATAACATTTGGTTAATGACAAGGAACATATTATTTGAAATATGAAGTTGATCCTTAAGAAATAAATAAGTAACAGTAAATAATAGCTGTCGGTAGGACAGCAACGCTCTACCATTCTAAGTGCTTGATAGAAAAAAGAGCCTTGCTAATGTTAAATATTAACAAAAGGGCCAAATTTTCCATTAAATCCATGTTACTGTTATAGGCCTTGAAGAGAGTCCTATTATGCTCTCAAAGAAGAGTATAAAATTTCAACTTGTTCCTAGCCAGATGTCAATAGTTTATGAAAATATCTGAGGTGGTATGCAAACTTTAATTAAATAACATAAAATCTAAGTCAGAAAAGGGGCATAATTCTGTCAAAATGCTTGATCCAGTTATCTCCTCCTGTTTACAGGTTGGGTCATGATGGTGAACAAGTGTGCAAAGTTTCAAAGCCATATACATGTATCAATAGACTTTGATATTTGAGATATTACAAAACTTTAACACGAGTTATTACACCTATGCTGACACAGACGCCGACAACAAAACTGACGCACTGGCAACTACAACAGCTCTACTTTTTCTTATCGAATAGTCGAGCTAAAAATAACTTTTTTAGGAAAATTCTATCTTCAAGAGGAGATAAATTTGAAAATATTGGTGCTAGAGTAATGAACCTTGTCACATAAGATGTGGTTGATGATAAGGAACATATATTTGAAGTATGAAGTTGATCCCTTAAGAAATAAGGAAGTAACGATAGAAAATAATATTTTTTCAGTAAAATTCTAAGTTCAAGGGGAGATAAATCTGAAAATAGTGGTGCTAGAATTATGAACCTTGTCACATAAGATGTGGTTGATGATATGGAAAACCAAAACTTTAATCTGACTAAGGACGCGGACGCCGGGGCAAGTAGGACGGCTCTCCATATACTTTGTATAGTCTAGCTAAAAATGAAAAGTAAGAAAGTGTTTTATGCAGTAAACATTAATATAAATATAAAAGTGATATGGCACTTTTTGTACTAAGAAGCGAGGAATGATATTTTATCTTTTCTTGCATCCTAAATCTATAGTAAATGATATTTTACCGTACCTTTCTTGCCTATTAAATGTATGGTATTGTACCTTACAATATTGCTTTAGCAATGATGTTCCAGGGTTTTCACATGTTTGTTTACACAAAATATCCATACATATATCTAATTTCTATTATAAATACATATATATGCATTAAACTTTATGTTTTAAACAAAAAAAACTTTTTACAACATTACCATTAGACAGGATTAATTTTGACCCCAGTGACACTACTGAAGTTTTCCAGATTGTATGTAAATGATAAGCAGACTGGAAATCTATACACCTGACAATCTTTTTTCCTTTCTTCGAATTTTACCATGAATATGTGACCATAAGGCTTAGAATTTTTTTAACAACATAGCAATATTCTGAGGTATCCAATGCATTTCTCTGCTTAACTTCAGCTAGAAACTTTTTTAAAAGGAAGTTTTTCACATATTTCCAATATAATTTAGGTGAAACATGTAGTTCCACTGGCATTCAGGGCTTCCATTAAGATCCAAAATTTGGAAGTCAAAAGACTGCAAAATGTCTTGACATTGGAAGTAACAAAATATTGGTAAAGAAGAAAAAAGCATTACATTTTGGAAGTCACAAGCCAAATTCAAGGAGTGAAATGACTCACAAACTTCCATTAATGGAAGCCCTGCCATTACTATGAAAATGGTGGCCTGATGTTCATTTACAAAAAGTGTTTATACCTTTATCATTCAAACAAAAAGTTTCTCCAAAAATTGTGTATTTCTCATCTAAACAAACAACTTGGCACATTTCAACATCTTACAGTTCACATATATTCGTCTTACATGTCCACAGATATTTATATACAATGGATAGGAAGCTCAGAAAATAGTTGATAGTCAGATTCAGATCCACAGTGCGCTTAGGTGATAATCGTGTTTTCCCAATAGCCCCCGATTCTCGCACTCTCGTTAAACTTCGGCTATATCCATGAACTACTGTTTACATTGCCGACATTTTTTTTTTGAGAAATATCTGTGTGGAAAAGTGTGTATGGTACGTTTTAACATAAATAAATATTGCTTCTTATGTAAGTAGAAAATGCTTCGTCTTTTTTTGTCAATGTTCCTCTTCGAATTGAATATGGCGGTATTTTGGCTACTATTACCCAGGATGCATCAAATCTTGGAAAATCCCGAAACACATGATAACTTGCACTAGAACAACCCCAATAATACTGAATTTAACTGTATGACGTCTAAGTTACTTCTACATCTATATTAAGCTCCATTACATGTCCAATCAATCAGTAAATCAATAAGTTGATTGATCATTAGAACATTCAATCAACAATTATAAATCAGAGAATGAATCATCAAGTCAATGAAATCGAGGAAATCAACACTCTGAAATTAAAAAAATTACATTAACATAAAAATAGAATTAAATCAATTTCCTTTGTCTGAAATGCATAATTATCATTTAAATAAAAACCTCCAAATTTATGGTCAATTACAATAAACCCATTCACACTTTCTATATGATCTAAGTAAATAACCGAGATATATCAAGTGAAAAAATACAAGTTGCTTCCCTTATCTTTGAGTAAAATTGATATCTCTTATGCTCAAACAAAACCGCTCGTTTGTTCTGATTAAATGTCCGCTTTTAAAATGTATTACACCAATAGCAAACGTTGGATCTTAGCTTCAACACAGTATATTCTTCAACACATCTTTTGACTCCACAAATATTCAAATGAACAGTTAACCCTACCACATGTCAGACCATTTTACATACAATTTATACAGTGAGAAAACAACCGGTTATCTTTATTCCTAAAACTACTGATAAGAAAAGCCTCTTGTCTGCTAGTTCTGAAAGTGTTCCTCGGTGTATTAAATATTTACAACACATTGAACAGCTTACTTAACCTGTAGGTACTGTATATTAACTTATAATATAGCTATATGCTTTCTATTGGCCGCTACAATCATAAGTTCATTTGATGAAGTTATTATAAAATACATCATAATCATAAATAAATTCTAAACTCACCAGTTCGTGGAATTGAATGTACCAATAAAAGCATTATCTTCTTCAAACACGCATACTGTCAAACTTAATCTCTCTCTGCTGTAACTTCTGCAAAATGTAATAAACACAATGTGCAAAGTGATATGAATAAATTGTGAGATTAAGTAAACAGAGAGCTAGATTAACGGATTTTTCTGAAAACAATTCTCAAAGGTTCCAAATCATGAAAACTGATGACATTTCAAATCAGACCACACTCGTTACTTAATTAAAAAATTATCTATGACATACACTCTATAAAACACTAATTTAAACCAAATGCAACTCAAAATAATACTGACCAACTATCAATAATCCATATTTCCAATAAATTAAGAACACTTCGAACTTTTTACAAACAAAGCCGCTTAAACATAGACAAAACTAGTGATATTGCGGGGAAAACAAGGGAAACAACTCAAACAACAAAAAAAATATATCAAGACACCTGAATTATCAACACTGTTACACATCATGAAATCCAAATAAGAATTCCAAAACAGATTACAATAAGTTCAAATATTATTGGTAAGTTTTCTGTACCTACTTTTAGAAAATGATGAGATCAGCTTTCACATACAAATATAGCATCGAAAACTTTGTTTTGGTACGAACTACTTCCTTACGCAAAGTTAACGCGAATGAATACTAATGATGTTTTTTACTGATTATATCCTGAAAACATGCAAATAATATACGATAGAAATAACACAATCAAAAATGAACTACTGACAATTAAAAATCTTATCACTTGTGTGTGACAAGAAAATCTGTGTAGAACTACTTTCGTTGCGTTGTTCGGTAGCCATTCTTCTATTGTAATCCCGCAAATTGTGATAGAACTGTATTCACTGCTAACGCAGCGAATACAAAAATGCTAACATTGTATCAACGAGATACGTTCTTTCCAACAAATGCTTTAGTTATAATACGATTTTTATTGCTGCATGTTAAGTTACATCGAAAGTCATAATGAAAAGCATTAAATCATTTTTGTCAGGTGGCCTAATTAGAGACGAAGGATCATTTAAAGTCTATAAATGTGAGGGTGGTTTCTCAAAGGACAATCCAGCAGCTGAGCTGGCCACTTGTGTAATTGACGATGAACAGTTCAAGACACTCATTGAACATGGAGATTGGTAAGATAGTCTTATCATAATAAATTTATTCCATCCTTTTTTTTCAGCAAAAAACAGCATATATGGATGTCTACAACAAACACATGCTAATTTATATAAAACTACTAAATACAAGAGAATAACTATATCATGAAAAGAACAACAACACTGAGGATAAAACAAAAAATAGGAAGCCAACTTTTCCAATGTTCTAGCATGACATGGTGTTGCTTTGAAAAGTTTGATAATAATTTAAACAGATATGGTTAGAAATGATATACACACGAATTAAAATAATAATGATATGGGACACGGCACGGATATATTTT
>NW_026861543.1:0-11077 GCF_026571515.1 Ruditapes philippinarum
AAAAAGTATAAAATCAACAAACTACTTTAAAACGTTTTATCTTTCATTAAATGCAAACAAACAAAAAATAAAAGGAAAAATTTAATATACTCAAAAACTTTGTTAACCGACCTTGGGTTTCAGAAACAAATAAAAAGTTGTGATAACCAGAGATATAACTAAAATGGTTAGTGCAGTCAATTTCTTACACCAACATCTACGCAGACGGTAGGAATATATTTATAAATACTTGATTAATATGCAAAAATATACTATTATGCAAATATAAACATTATACCGACTAAACACATCAATATTCATATATAATATTGGACACTTATTGAACATTAGTAACTGAGGGTACCTGCTGATAGGTGAGTTTTTTCGATAATCGTAAACGTGATTGGTGGTCTCGTTATTTTGGACAAAAGTTATAACACAGTAAGTTTTTGTATAAAATAAACCGAGTACGTTCTTAGGTAAAATAAACTGTTCACTAGAAAATGTAATGAAATCTAAACTCAGTGTATATTGCTTTTTTGGGAGAATTATGTTAAAACAGACCAAAATATCTGAGCAAATTAACTAAAAAGATAAAGATTTATTCTGTACATTTTGTTTTAGAACTATTCCTTACCTTTTATTTATATTGGCGATACTATCCTTTACATTTGATTTTAGAACTATCCTTAAAATCTTATTTTAGAATGGCCAGAACTATCTTCCCATTTTTAGAACGGCCAATGAGATTACCAGATTTCAATTTGTAATTTTAAAATGACCAATGAAAATTCTTCTTCTATTCAGTTTTTCCCTGTAAATTTTGCAGGAAGATTGATTTAAGATGGCCTCTAAGGGAAATAATGTTTTATTATTTGTTCTCAAAATTCTGCATTTTCTTTTACTAATCTCACTAGAATACTCTTTCTATTGGACATTCATAAAGTTAAAAATTAATGAAGATGTACACTTAACAAATCTTATAAGTGTGCACCTTTTATTTCCTGATAACTTTTTGTTCATCAATATTTTTTTAACAAAATTTTGTTTTCTGACGATTGGCTACATTTCCAAACTCAAGTTTGTCAATTTTAATCATGAGGAACAAACGAAATTCACAAAATGCACGAACAAATTGTGAGAAATGTGTGAAATAAAATTTCAAATGATATTCGCGAAATCAAAAGAGATCCACATATCAGAAAAACAACACCTGTGTAGATTATCTATAAAACAGCGTTTCATAGCCTTACGACTGGTCAACGCTGGTGAACACCAAACAGAGGTAGGTAACAAAATTTATTTGTTTAAATAATTATTCTAATTCCTTTGCATTGTAAAAGCCAGAAATCATTTAAATTCAGTTTTTTCCAAAGGCACATTCTTTTATTTTCTAATTACATGTCTGTATCATTTTTAGGTTGCGCAACGCATGGGTGTACATCACCAAACCATATGTAGGACAGGGAGCAACTGTAGGTTGATAGCTTCCTCGCCCCTAAAAAATATTCAACGGTTTTGTGAATCGATGCGTGAGTTCCCGGGTGAAATACAAGTCGGGGGACCAAATTTTTAAGAAAATCATTTTGCCTCGACTTTGAGAGCATCACATTTTAAAAATACATTTTAATTTTACCCTAAATAAAATAAATCAAATTTAAAAATAATAACGTGTCTCTTTATGTATTTTTTGAAAATTTCAGCGTGATCGGGCAATATTGACAAACCTTTAAGACCATTATACATGCACGCTTATAAGATTTGATTAGTGTATTTATGATCATGTTTTTGTCCCTCATAACTCTTTTAGTGGTTTTGTACATGTATTCCTTTTATAACTTTGTTTTACTTTGTTGATGTATGTGCAAAGAGAGACTTAAATCATGTTTTACTATTCACACAAACAGATCGTCTACACATAAATACATAGAACATTTCATGTCTGTTTAATTAATTAAGGTAGCATAACTTCCTGACTTTTCTATTTTCCAATATTATAGAAAAAGAAAACATAAAGGCACTAGTGCTATGATTATCTTCAGTTCTTCAATATTGTTTCTATAAATCGTTTACGTCACTGTTACCTAATCATTGTCTTAAAATAACTTTAATATTTCCGCTACATAAACAGCAATAGCGAATAATCAAATGAGGTCAATTTTCATAAAAATCACTAGTGTCATAAATGTTAAGTTTTAGTACAATTACTTTTTATTTACATTCCCTTTCAATAAACAAGACTAGGGTATCTTACTACTTTTTCATGGAAACTGTCCTCATATGCATAAGTAAATCTTCAATATATACGTAGTTTAGTTCATGAAAATTGTGAGCAACCTTATTAAAGATATACAACTGATCATATTTTGTTCTAAAAGGAAATATTAATAAAGATACCAGTATAAAATTATTGGATATGTGCCGTCTCTTTCATCTTAAATAACTGGGGTTACATAAAACATTTTGATCTAATTGATCTTATTGATAATGTGAAAAAAGATTCAATACATTGAAATTGTGCTTTTTTGGACGTCAACAATTTAATGTCTCTGTCATTGCTGCATTTCACTGTACGAAGGTATTACGTTGAAAATTTTATAAACATCGCACTATTAATTCATTTTACAGAATTATGAAAAATGGCTAAACCCAAAACTGGTCTAAATGACATTTTTTCTCGAAAATGACTTGTTAAACATTTAAAGCTTATTTCCAGCAGTAAAGGTATATTAGAAATAATTTAAAATCATTGCATAATATGCATAATGGTTTGGATTTGGAACAACATGTCATAATCATTTAATATAAAGTTGAATGTTAAATAATTTTTTTTAAAATTTAAAGTCCAAGTGAACTATTGAAAAGAATATATAGATAAAGGCTTATCTACAATTTACATATATCATGGTCATGTATGTTTATAGTTGATATCACGATCAAAGAACAACATTGTTACTAATAACGCCTATTAGATAAATTATTGAATTGACATTTTCATATTGAATTGAATTACCGGATTTCATGTGATATTTTAATATCATGATAATGTGAGATGTTAAACTAGTTTGTACAGTAATTGCATGGTGTAGGTGTAATGCCCCCACAAATTGTTGCAATGATAGATTCTATACGTGCGGAAAGAATAGTTTCCATACTATTTTCAACATGCTATGTAACCCGACAATATTGTGAACCATAAGTAAGTACATAATAAAATTCTTAGAACACGTATACAGGATACCGGTTCGGTATGTTTCTTTGGTGGAACAGCGCTAGAATGAGAGGAGAAGCCAAGAGGGAAATTTATCTATTAAATTGGTATTTAAGATGCATTTAAATAGGGGTGGACTAGTTTTAGGGGTTTTAGGTGGTGAATTTTGCCAACCTTTTTTACATAAAATACACAGACACTGATTACATAATGTAAAGATACTGTTTTTACAAAAGAGTAAAAGAATGAACAGCCATCATTTTCTTATTCAAAAAATTGGGAATACTTTAAAACCTGAATGCATAGAGTTTACTATATTTAATCTGTCTTTACCTTAAGATGGCAGTACATAAAGGTGAAGCCTTGCAAAAAAAACCAAAAAAACAAAGAAAAAACAATTAACATACCTTTTTGTTTTAATGGTGGAGGAAGACCTTATGTGCCTCTACGTCTATTATACCAGGCACTGACGGGCACCTGAGTAGAACAACCATCGCCCCGTAAGCTACCTGTATCATTTGATTTTGATCTTAAAAGAGCTCATGAAACAGCAAGGAAACATGTTACATGTATCCTTAAAGATCTAAGGGATGAAATGGTGGTATTTCCATCTTCTGCTGACTGGAAGTCAAATTCCTCTACTTAATTTAACTAGTAAAGAAGTCTCATCAGATCAAAATTTAATTATTGTTCTATAGTTTACGATTTGGATAGAAAATCATATTTACACATGCCCGTTACTAAACATCACCACGGCCTTCGTTTAACATAAGGCACATTTAGAAACATAGCATAGTTTACAAAAACACAAAAAAATCGAGAGCTAAATTAGAAAAATACTTTATGATGTATTATATATTGAACCACCCATCAGGAAAAATATACGTACGTCATTTCTCCCATTTTGTTCCAAATGTGAATGAACATGTTATTTCTAATGAAGAATAATATTTGTTTATCATAAAAACCTAAAAATAGTAAATTTTTATAACTCCACATCAGTCACGAATGACAAAACGACAAATTTAGTTGCATGTGATAAAGACTTTTAATTACAATTAGTTCAGAAATAACTAATTCACTATATTATTATCTCTTATCACGCTAATTCATAGCAATTTTAGTATTGGAAACATTTGAATGGATGTTTCTAAATAGAATGGCAATATCCACCCACTACATGTATTTGTATGTCTGCTGTCCATCCGCTCAGACTGGAAATAGTCTGTAAGCTAATAGCGTTATACGTACTCGAAGATAAAAAATGTCCTCTGCTGCTAGCAATTAAGAAAGGTTTTTATGTAGGCAAACTTTCATGTCATTTGTATACCCGGAAATGGATCAGAATTTTTTATGCTTTCATCATTATTAAAATTGAAGCATATACAAATATTTTTCAATTAGAATTTTTACTTCATGCAAAGGCAATCCAAAAAAGCTTTCACAAAAACAGTCAAGAACGATAATGTCTCTGCCACACAGTTGTGCACTTCATCAGAACAGAAAGAATATTAAGTCGTATGCATGGTACAGCATATAGACATATAAAAACAATAATTACATACCAACAATGCATGACAATACTTGTCACAAATTATACATGGTATCATACTATCTACACGTTACATTTATTAGTATATCACAAAAGTATCATTTCTACTAACATGATATAATCATTTTTCCCCGCATGGTTTATTTATCACATTTTTACCAGCGAGATATAAATCTAAAAGGCACATAAGTCTCGGAAATGAACTTTATACAAAAAACTAACATACTAGTATTCTTGTACTCTGATATTGGTATCCGTTACAGAATATAAACTTAGACTCAAATACTAGTATATTGTTTTCTATATTAATCAGAAGTGTGTGTTTAACATAGCCTCTAACAAATAACTCCTGAATAAGAAAATGTGTTAACTACGTATGTAGAATTTTGAAAATCTCAATTTTGTATATTTTCTCAACCTTATTCATTAATTAAATGAATTTTGGAAATATTACAATATGATATACTTTCTAAATGGAATTTACTTATTTCATGTGAAAGGACGTCTGGCGTAAACTCAAGGATATTTTTAAGAACCAGATTCATTAACTTTTTGGGCGTCCATGACCGGGAAGTTGAGGTCGCTGACTTAAAACCAATTGCCCCTCATCGCTGTGAGTTCGAATTCCACCAGGGATTTTAGACACACATTTAAAGAAGGTATCAAGCCAGCTTACGGAATATCAAAGGTTCTACTCAGGTGCCCGTTTGTGTTGGAAAAAAGCAGGTGACAATTTTCAAAATAATTCATGTGATTGTCGAAACAAAATATCCAATATGACGTTAAAAGAAATAATTTCTTTGTTGTTTCTTTAGGTTTTTTGTTGGTTGTTTTTGTTGTTGTTTTTCTGAACATGAAATGTTGTCAGACATTCCTTTTGATGAAGGTTTAAATTTTGTTTCTGTTGTTTTTAATTATTATGATATACCATTGTTTCCCATTGTATTTTGCAATCCATCCATCTATGCGTCCGTTCGTCCGTCCGTCCATCCGTCCGTACATCCATCTATCACTCCATAAACTTAATCATCCATCTATCTCCATGTATCAATATATATCTCAATCAATTTATGCATTTAACTAAAACGCTCTCAGGAAAAAAAAGCAGGAACTTATCTTTTACATACAAGCGATTATCTGCCTTTTTTTCTCATGTGTCATGGCGGACAATATTTTCATCTCGACAGAACTACAGAGATAATAATATATAACTAAGGTGGGAATTTTGCCACGTGACTTCAAAAATAAATCTGAATAAACAAAGTTATTTCTGAATTTGTCTTAAATGCATGAAATGTATGTGTGAAATTTGTACTTATTGGCAGTATATAAAGTAAATGGTCGTCAACTATTGCATGATGATAAAGCCATTTCTTTATATAGTGTACATAAAAAGACGAAAGGATGGTGCTTTGAATTCTATCAAAGAGACATTCCTAGTTAAATCCAGCACATTATTATGTCTGAAACATGATAATTTCTATTTTTCCCCTTCTTTGTCTGCTTTCAACTGAATAGATACATGAGATTAAAAAAAGTATCGCCTAAAAGATACACTAAATGAATAGTCAAGGCAGAACGCCTTAATTTGCTACATCTATAATGTTGTTAAATATGAAATACCTATTTTGTCGAAGGAACTTCTTAAATTAATAAAGCAAAATTAATCTGCATGGCACCCAAAATCAACAAGTTTTAAAACCTGTCTTCATCTTGTAGAGATTACTAGAGAAACTTGTATTTGTAAAACAGTAACTAACATGTTTACGTGCTTATCAATGGCCGTCTGCCATAAACTTGAGACTGTAATTGGACTTTCAATTTTGTCAATGGTTCATAGTTATTCAAAACATTTTTGATCATAGGTATTATTAAAAAAATAAAAACATTAAAACCCTCGTATAATGATTATTAATAAACTGAAATAAAATGCTCTAATATTTACATGTAGTTTCTATTTTCAGACGAATCATTCTTCAATTGAAAATAAAATAGTGTTAAATAGCTTTAGATATCAGGTACTTTTAACATAAAAAATAAATGTAATAAAACGCTGAAATATTTGTTTTAGTTAAAAAAGTTTGACAATGTTAAAGAAAAGAAGACTAAATCCATATCTATCGTACGCAACTTAATAAACCATGTGTCTAATCTAAATTTTGTTTAAGTCTTCATAAACAATTTTATTGCTACTTAATTTACCGTACTGTTCCCTAATATGAATTGTTATACTTGTTGACCAATCATGAAATAATTGTATACCGTATTTTATAACTTTGTAACAACTACCGGTACTTCTTTTCACTTTCATAATCGTTCAATTAAAATAAATTTAAATAAGACGTTAAGATGTACGACATGTTGTAAATATCTACTTTTGTCTTGTAAAAATGGTATAATATATTAAATATTTATTGAAGCCTATATGGAGCACCTGTATAAACATGTTATCTTTTTACAACACTATTTTCTAAATATGCAGATAATAAGCAATAAATTTGCAATGCTGGTAAAAGAAGTATTAATACCATAACATGCGTAAATGCGGATCTAACATATACGCTTAGTTTCATTGTCTATGACACGTGTCCTTTTATATTGTAGTTCGTCTCCGGATGCAAGTCCAACATGACAGATGAAATAATACATAAGGATAACATTTTAATTGTTATTAGGAGTAAATTATTATAATATTGCCCTTTGTTGTTGTTGTTTTGTTTGGTTTTACATACGAAGAAGAAAGAGAACTTTTATTTTGTACTCAAGCCATAAAAAGAGCCATTGACAAAGCATCAATATATACATATTATGTAAAAAACAAAAAAAGAATAAAAAAAATAGCAATACGTGACATACGTCTTCAATCACTTTATCGACATGAATTTGTCGTACATTTCCATTCGTTTACGAGTATCTTTTATACATAAAATAAACAATAGCCATTAACTGTGAAAATATCTAAACATTTTTATTTAAACTTAACATTCATGATAACGCCTTTATGAAAAAAATACGACAGAAATGTGATATTTCATTATAAGAGATAAAAGTGTTTGTAATCAGACCTGATACATGAAAAATTGATGACAGTGGAATGCAAGAACTCGATTCAATGTCAATTACGTAGGTGTTTTATATAACTGATAAAAATCAGCCACATTTTAAATCTAAAGGTCAATGGAGGTATTTCAAATTGTTCATGATCATGATATGAGATAAAGCATGATACTGAAACCACGATGTCTATTTGATATTTATAAAGACAGGGAAAAAATATTTATGACATTTTATGGATTTGGATTTCTGTAGCGAGGAATCGAATTATTCTTATATGTGATATGTTTTCCGTTTTGACACCCTTATTTGCATAATTAGTGGGGCTTTCTTGACATTTAAACATCCGCGTGAATTTCCTTGTTGGACTTGTTTTATTTTTTAGTTTTCCCTCTTAGATATAACACGTAAACATTTGTACTTTATGTACATTTCCTAACTCCTCGGGCAAAATTGATGTTATTCTTAAAGAATCACACGTTTGATATGTATTTCCATTTGCAACATGTTTTAATTATTTTTATGACATGTAAATGGTGCTTCTTGAAATTAGATAAAAGAGTTGCTGTGCATTGTAAGTTCATTTGGAAGTCTACAAGGTATTAAGTTTATACGTACATATATCTTGAGAAGCCGCGTGCTCATAGTGCGTAAATCTGCAATGTATTAAAAACTGCAATAAACATTTGAGGCTATTATACATTTTGACAATAAATGATGCAAATTTGCTAAGCCAAAGCAAAATTCAAAACAAAGAAAAAAACAAACATCAAAGAAACAAAGATAGGGTCAAAACAGACTTTGCTGCTGTCTAAGAGGTCACGTCAGGAAAATTATGATACCTATAACAAAAACAAAACCTCTCCCCTATCTTTATGTATGAATGAACATGTAAAATATGATGAATTACAATATGATTCCGCCATAAAGGCAGAAAACAATAAAGTTTCTGTTCTGTCAATAGTTCTTTAAATAACAGTTTTTGGTCACATATCATTAAAATACTTTTCATTATTCTGTGTTCAGATATAACCTTTCCAGTAGATATATGATCACTTATCACGCTAAAACCTAGCCATTTTAATATAATAGACATAGGCAGTTGAATGAAAATTTCTAAATAGAATGGCATATCCTCCTGCGACATGTCTTTGTTACCATACTATCAATAGTCTGCCTCCTAATTACGTTAAATATAAATGTTTAATATCATCTACTTCCAGCAGTTTAGCTGTTAAAATATTGGCTGCAACTAAGACGGGCTTACCTTTTTGTGTTTTTTTATTTATTTTTGTTTGTTTGTTTGTTTGTTTGTTGTTGTTTTTTGTTTGTTTATTCTTATATTTGAAAATAGATTCTAGCAAATAAAAATATTCTTTTATGTAAGATGATTTACTTTCATACAACAGTAAATCACTTAACTTTCACACAAATGCTCAAGAACTTTGATGGGTTTGTCATACAGTTGTACACGTTGACTTCTGAAAGATGTATTATTTTGGAACTCTATTCCAATACAGTGTTGGAGTTTAAAAAAGATATCAGAATATGATTAAGTCTTTTTGAATGCAATTATCCTATTTCCATGACAGTGCCTTGTTTAATTGCGTGATTTGAAAACTATTTCATTATATAGTGTATTTAAAAGACAAAAGGATGGTGTTTTTTGTTTTATATCAAAGAAAGATTGCAGTATGTTTCTATGTCTGAAACATGACAATTTCTGTCTTATCCCTTATTTGTCGCTCTTTAATTGAATACTTTCAACCGAATATAAAAATAAAATACAAAAATATCGCTTTTAACATTTGAATAATAACCACAAATAAGATAAGCAGAGATATTTAACTGCTGTTATTAGCTACATACTTCTCTTCAAGTGAATAATAAAACGATTTAAATAGCTTAAAATTGTATTGATGCTTAATTTACAATGATATTGTTCCCGGTTTTGAACTTTTATTCTGATATAATTGCATTGCGTATTTTATAACTTTGAGTTTCACTTAAATAATTGTTCAATTGATTAGATTTAAATAATTCGTTCAGATGTCACGACCAGCTTTAAATATATGTACTGAAGTCTTACAAATGGTGTAATATATTACAGGTTATCTTTTTTATAACACTTTACTTTTCATATGCAGGTATTAAGCAATTAATTTGTAATGATGTTTAAAGTAAAGGAATTACTCAGCATGTTGAATGTGTACCTAATAGACACATAACTTTATTTTTCTATGAAACGTGTACATGCACATTAGCTCGTCACCGAATGTAAGCCCCTTACAACATGTCTTATGAAATAATTACAAACGCATACAAATTAAATATTAATTTTAATAGAAACAAAGAGTTGTAATTTTAGTTTAGCGCACACATTCTTTCATGTTTTGTTGTTGTTATTAAGTTTAAATATTAAATTTAAGCTTAACATTTATGATAACACTAAAAATTATGGAATAATATGACAGCAAATATGATATTTCATTGTATGAATTGGTAGCTTTTGTAGTGCGAACAGGTAAGAAAAGAATTACCGGCCATTAGTTTCCCCAAGAACGCGATTCAATGACAGATGCTTTATGTTATTGAACAAATCCAGCCATGTTCCAACTCTAAAGGTCAATGGAGACATTAAGAAAGTTATACCAAGGTTATAATACGAAACAAATGGTGAAACCATATTGTAAAGAAACGGAGACAATATTTTTGGATTCTAAATATAAATAAAGATAATATGTATATAACATTCCAAGAGCGGTATTCAATGTTACTTTAGTAGATGTTTTATATTAACTAAAATCTGTATTCACCATTGGAGACATTTAGATTAATATGGTGATTTATCAAGGTTATAAGTTGAGAAAAAAACAACATGATAATAAAAGTACATTACCTGTTAAATACATGTACTTAAAAAAAAAGACAGAAACAAATGTTGAAAAGAGACATGGAATTATTCTTATATCTGATATGCTTTTGAGTGTGCTAAATAAGTGCGGCGAACTTGATTTCTGCGTGAATTTTCTTGAATCAAAGTTTTCTCACTAACATTTTTGTGGGACAATTTCGTTTTTTTTAACATATCCTCATTCCTCTGGCAAAATTCATGTTATTTTTTAAGGCTCACACGTTTGATGCGTATTTTCTTCGTATTGCTTTTGATATATAGATGGCTTTTTGCATATTTAATGTATTTGGAAAATGTCAGGGTATAAAGGTTAAACATATATCTATAGATATGATATATTCAGTGCGTCGACATAGATATGTTATAT
>NW_026861544.1:0-120469 GCF_026571515.1 Ruditapes philippinarum
TGTTGAAGATTTAGTTATGTATATTAAACAGTACTCAAATCTCTTTCTAAACAGATACGTTACAATGATAAACAGATACGTTACCAGAAGTTTATACAGTCCTCTACATTTTATTTTTAATACAAATTTTGCAAACCAAAAAGATATCAACATATATTATTACAGGAAATAAAACAGTAAATCTTTATATGTTTCTTTCTGTTTTTTTCAACATTTTATTTTCTAGAAAACTCAACTAATCCTTGAATTTCAAATTCCTGAATCACATTTTCAGTTTCCAATAAAATCGAGATCAATGCATCATTTAACGGCTACACGTACGTTATGCTGTGATTTTTAACATGAAAACATTTTCAAAACTGAAGCAAAATCGCCAATTAAATTCAAACAATAAATATTGTAACGTATCTGTTGATAACGTATCTGTTGGTCAAAAAGTCTAAAATATATCAGATATACAGATATGTTTGCCAAATAGATCAAATATTAAGTTTGATAAAGCATTTATCTGAATAATGCATAAATGCGATCCTAACTTTTAAGTGCTGGTAATAGTAAATGTTTCTCAGTGGGATAATCATGGTAACGTATCTGTTTCACTTTAAAGTATAATCCAATTTGCCATCATCATTGCAAAGTCATTGTGGTTCTAGCATGTATATTGTAGTCAAAATTATTTTTGAATTATGAAATATGATAAAACTTGAGTTCAATAGCAAACTATTAATATGTTACAAGTTCATATTACTCTGACTCAGGTTTACCTTAAGTGTGGTAACGTATCTGTTCAATATATGAGGGACATGCATTTAAGCTGGTAACTTTTTCGAATTTCACTGTAGAAAACAATAAAAATCGTTCACTTAGCAGGGGCGTAACTGAGCTATTTTGATATGTACTCCTTAAATAGCGGGGTTCGGGGGCATGCTCCCCCGAGAAATTTTTTTGAAGAGGAAGTGATATCCTGGTATTTCGTGACTATCTAGAGGCTATATTGAGAACATAGTGCCACCAATGCTTTCCAGTGTTTTAACTGTAGTAAATTGGCTATAAGACTAATTGCAACACTGATAGTCAATTCAACTCGAGACCTCTCGATTCATTAGCGAGCGTGCAAACCCCTCGGCCACGGTGAAATTATAAGTAAACGACCTGAAGAAAACCATAATATTCTAAATTAGGGTTTGTAACTCTTATTATTTCGACGCTATAATCCGAGCACGATAAACAGAAGTTTCTTCATATTTATTTATAGTACGGAACAGTCCACGTTAATACCATATATAGGTAAATTAATTGTTGCACATCCTATTGATTAAGCCTTTGACTAATGATTGTAAAAGTAAGTAACAAATGTCGCAATAGCTCAATCGGTAGAGCTCTTAGTTCAGAAGTAGTTCAGAAGGAACCAGTTCAGAAGGAACCTTCTGAATGACAGAAGGGTATGTTTAAAACAAAACAAAATCGTTTTTTATCTTTTTTATTTCCCACTTTATGTACAAAACTACATAATGCGTTTTTATTTTGATTGATTTATCTATGTCACTTTTTAATCGGAGTATCTTCATCTCATTTATTTCAGTTTCTTGCATATCTATGGTGGAATATTTCTGCCACCAGATAACCATATAAGTAACTAGTTAATTAAGAGGTTAACTAGTTACATAACTAGTTAACCTCTTAATTAGCTAGTTAGTTATCAGGTTAACTAGTTACGTAACTAGTTAATCTCTTAATTAACTAGTTAGTTATCAGGTTAACTAGTTACGTAACTAGTTAACCTCTTAATTAACTAGTTAGTTATCAGGTTATCTGGTGGCAGAAATATGCCACCATACATATCAGACTGGCGTTTCCGTTAGTTTTATCCATGCCAGAAATATCATCTGGTGTGGGGTGCCAGATGAATCGCGTGCTGTAATATAGAATTTTTTTTTAAGGTTAAGAGTTTAAAAAATAATAGAATATGATAGAATATGCAAGAAAGATATCTGATATATATATGTTTGCGGTCCGGATCAGAATATCCGTCCCTCGGATTTCTTATTATATTAACTTTTAATTTTCTTATCATAAATGTATGAATATTTTAAGAGAGACAAAAATACAGTATCTTTATGTTCATATGCGTAATCAAATTTCATTTTGTCAGCAATTAAAAAAGTACTAGTAATTAAGAAATAAAAAAGAATGAAAAGATTAATAAAAATGATACAGTTTCCACCAGGTTTCGAACCCACCAGCTGAATTTACTTTTATATTAATAAGCGGTCTTATTTACTGTGCTGTTGAGTCAAACGAAAATAATATCTCATAAGATAGATTTTGTAAAACTTTTAACGAATTATTTTGTTAATCACTTGCAGTTTACCTATGTTACCTGTGTTAATCTTTTAATGGACTGTGCTTGTATTTTTAGAACTGACGAAAGTTCTGTTTATCGTGCTCGGACTATAAACACAGATGTAAATAATCATGGAGCTTACTGTAAGCATGTATATCTATAAACAATGAAACAATATTAGAAATTTTCGACCATTCGGAAACTACTTTGCTTGAAAATTAATGCGCCTGTAGTTTGACAATCTTTACGCATTGATCTCCCCTGAATTTTTCGGCGTTAGTGTACATATAAAGGGAAGTAACCGGTACGTTACGATACCGAAATCAACTTGATTTCGGTAAAGTTACCGAAGTCAACTTTTCATTACCGAAATCAACTTATAAAATCACAATTAAGCGTTTTATTATATTTTTTTCATTATAATATATTACAATAGGTTAAGTTTGACTTTCATGCAAAAAATCAGTTCGAAATAATCATTAATAATGA
This sequence comes from Ruditapes philippinarum, assembly GCF_026571515.1. NCBI lineage: Eukaryota > Metazoa > Mollusca > Bivalvia > Venerida > Veneridae > Ruditapes > Ruditapes philippinarum. The sequence continues at coordinate 2,834 of NW_026861544.1, forward strand.
TATTAGAAACAAATAACTAAATATCAAGATTATTCCCTGATTTGTCACGAACCGAAATATATGTTACAATACCGAAATCGACTTGTAAAATCACAATTAAGCGTTCTATTACATTTTTTTCATTATAATCTATTACAATAGGTTTAGTTTGACATTCATGCAAAAAATCAGTTCGGAATAATTAATAATTATGAAATTAGAAACAAATACCTATATATCAAGATTACTTCCCTGATTTGTCACGAACCGAAATATATGTTACCATACCGAAATCGGCTTGTAAAAGTTAAAATAAACATTTTCAAAGATCTTGTTTAATTAATTAATATATAATCATTCAAACTGAACCATAAACATAGGAAAATAATATTTAATTATAAAAAATGATGATGTTATAGACGGATATGTATATTATATATCATGATTACTTCCCTTGTTATTAATGTGTTGCATTACCGAAATCAAATCAGATTTCATTTCAAAGATGAGAACAACCCCTAAAATATTTGCATGAATTTCAGAAGTCTATGAAAAAGGTATTTGAGTGAGTTTTAAACTTTGAATTCATATCGCTTATTTTCAATGTTTAGTCAGATAACATTGCAGCGTATCATCTCTTTGATGTTTCTTAATGATTTCAAAATACAAGATTAAACAAAACTGTGTTTGAAGTTATCCGCCTAATTTAGATCACTATTAAAATAGTTGATTGGAAATTATCACAGTATTTAATTTAAATCCAATGACGTCACGAACATGGCGGTTACAGTAATCGTTTAAAAACACATACGAAGAAAATCATATTTTTTGGTGATTATCCCGAATCATGGACAAAGGGAATATTAGTACCTGTTCCAAAGAAAGGTGATCTTAGCAATGTTGACAACTATAGGGGAATAATGTTAACAAGCATCTTTTCAAAAATATTTTCATATTTGTTAGATAATAGAGCCCGAAAATTTGCCGAAGAAAATAACATATTAACAGATTGTCAATTTGGTTTTAGACAAAAACGAAGCACAATTGATTGTATTTTTGTATTGCAGACATTAATTGATAAAATAATCCACCAGGAACGTAAAAAATTGTACTGTGCATTTGTAGACTTTAAAAAAGCTTTTGATATGGTATATAGGATTGGTATTTGGTATAAACTAATGCAATATAATTTTTCTTCTAAATTTATAACTATGTTAAAGTCTATGTATAACTCTGTGAAAATTTGTGTAAGGGTGCGAGGTAATGTTACTGATTATTTTGATAGTTATATGGGCGTTAAGCAAGGCGAAACATTGTCTCCCTTGCTTTTTATACTGTTTATAAATGACATGGAAAGGTATATTGCTGATAATAGTGCTGATACAATAACTTTAGAAGAATTGCAAATATATTTATGCTCATGTTCGCAGATGATACTGTGTTGTTTTCATATTCGTCTAATGGCTTGCAAATATTATTGAATAAATTAAAGTCATATTGTTTAAAGTGGAATGTCACTGTAAATACTACAAAAACAGTTGCTATGATTTTTAAATTAGGAAATAGGTTTGAGCAAGTTGATTTATATTATGATGATATAAGGTTAAATGTTGTTAGCAAATTTTGTTATTTAGGTGTAGTTTTGACAGGAAATGGTAAATTTTATAATGCTCAGAAAGCTTTATCAGAACAAGCACTTCGTGCCATATTTACATTGAACTCCTTATTTGATGTTGTACCACTTGGTGTTAACGAGAAGATTAAACTATTTGATTCAATGATTTTACCAATATTAAATTATGGATGCGAAATATGGGGATTTCATAAGGCCCTTGATATTGAGAGGGTATATATTAAATTTTGTAAACAATTATTATGTGTAAGGTCTCAAACTACAAATATAGCTGTTCTTGGTGAACTGGGTAAAGTTCCATTAGATGTTGTTCGTAAAGGGAGAATATTGAAATATTGGTATAGAATTTTGAACTCCCAAGATACATTGATATATAAATGTTTCATCAATCAAGTTAATACTAATACATTGGGATCTTGGGCTTCGGGTGTGAAAAATCTGCTTGACGAACTAGGTTTTAGTTATTTATGGAATGATATGTCTGTCACTAGAGTTCAAATAGATAAAGTTGTTGAGAGATTATATGATCAATATTATCAAGTTTTTTTATAGTAAGTTAGATAATATGCCTAAACTAAGTACATATAAGAAAATTAAAACAAAAATATGTCAGGAAAAGTATTTATCTTGTGTTGTTAATAATAATCATCGTATTGCTCTATCAAGATTACGCTGTTCAGCACATAAATTAGCTATTGAGGAAGGTAGATTTCGAAATATAGAACGTTTTAATAGAAAATGTGTGTATTGTAATATGAAGGTAGTAGAAGATGAATATCACTTTGTATTGGTCTGTCCGTTTTATAGAGATGAAAGAAAAGAATGCCTTCCAAAATATTATTGTAATTGGCCATCTTTACAAAAATTTAAAGGATTGTTAGCTTCAAATCAAACAAGTATTCTGTGTAAACTTGCAAAAGTGTATCAAATCAATTTTCATGTTATTTTTGGTCTTTTTTGGTCTTGTGTTTTTTTTTTTTTTTTCGTTACTGTTTATGTTTTATATAAACATTGTGTGGGATATATGTCGATATAATGATACTACTATATACACATGATATTGATATATTAATGTTAATAGATGTTGATATAATAATACTACTAATATACACATGATATAGTCGTATTAATACTCATGCTCTTCTCATGTTGTATGTAACCGCCGCAATTGAATGTATGGCGATGAACATGTTTATGTTTATATGCTAATAAAATAATTGAATTGAATTGAATTAATTGAATGATTTGATTAAAATAATAAGACGTAGCGGTAGCCATTCATCATAACACCTTTACTAATAAGGAGCAAGCATACACGTGCTCGGACAATGGAGGTGTTAGTTGACATAATTAACATACTCGTTAACCGCAATCCTTTAATATTCATCGGCGCATATAGTTCTATATTATACATATTTCAGATCTAGTAAGCTGGTAAAAATATAATTTTATATTAAATAAATTGTCAAAAGACCGGTTTTAACTAATTTGTAGGGGTGGTCGCTAAACGTTCCGTAGAAAACATTTCGGTATATGAGACAAGGTGCTTTGATATTATTATTACCAAATTGCATATTAGTTGTTCCAAAAATGTATGCAATTTTTTGATGTCCCGGATACTTAACTACATATTCTACTTATTGAAAAAGTGTTAAGTAATGATAATAATTGTTAATATATAGTTAAACTGTTCAATAAAAGAAAGACACAAACTTTCCAATTTCCAATTTTACTGCCTGATACATTATACAATTTTTATGGAACATTTTTAGAGCAGTCGAATTATATATCGGTATTCAAATTTATAATAGAAAATCATAAACTTCCGGTTGAAGTTGGATATTTTTCTTCATAAAACATAAACATGTACAAAATTTATAATTATCTTTAACTCATATTACAGAGTATTTTATTTTTCCATCATAGTCCGATCATAGCTTTTTAAAAATACGATTTTATTTAGAAAATTGTTATGCACGACAATCACGTGCAGATATATAACATGCTAATATGGCGGTATCAGACTTTTTCTTAAATCATTATATACATTGCATTCTAATATGAAATGGTATTAGTCTTCTAAGACATTACATGAAAAACATTTTCTATCATTTAAAGGTGTACTATTTGGTTTAGTCCATCTACCTGAGTCTATGTGCAATCTATGAGATGATACTCTTAACCTAGTGAGATCTTTACAAAACCGTTCAACATTGATAATATTTAGATATGGTTGAAACTTAAAAACAGAAATATGTCTATAAAATAGAGCTCTACTAGAGTTATCTAATCTACTATCTACTAATTATATACATAATTTAAACTTCACCGCTGATTTCGGTAATGCTAAACACATAACGGGTTGTTTAGAACAAAGGCTAGTAACTGAATAATTACATTTTTGGTAATAACATCATTAAAATAAAATGTTTTCAATAGATTTTTTAACTGAAAGTCTATTTCACTATTTTTCATCAAATAATGAAGAAATAATAGCAATATTTTAACTAAGTTGGTTTTTACGAGTTGATTTCGGTAATGCTAAACACATAACGGGTTGTTTAGAACAAAGGGAAGTAACTCAATAATTACATTTTTGTTAATAACATCATTAAAATAAAATATTTTCAATAGATTTTTTAACTGAAAGTCTATTTCACTATTTTTCATCAAATAATGAAGAAATAATAGCAATATTTTAACTAGTTTGGTTTTTACGAGTTGATTTCGGTAATGAAAAGTTGATTTCGGTAACTTTACCGAAATCAAGTTGATTTCGGTATCGTAACGTACCCGGAAGTAACTGCTTCAAAAAGTGGACTACTTTAGGCATTTGCAATTAACAGCATTAGGCTCTGAAATTTCGCTACCATTATTTGTTTGGTCTGACGACCCAAACAAATAAAAACCCATTTTGACTCGCCTTGTACCTCGATCTAATTGAACTTGAACCTCGAATGGTGTTAAACTTTCTATATACTACATGTAATTTTATGTTGTTTTTTTTTTCAAGAGAAGCATTAAATATATCATCATATATAATGAATAACTTTTTTTGGAAAATGCAATATACATGCCCTTAGCAGGCGTTTCTGTGATGCAGATTTCACCAAGTATATAATTCGAATTTAAAACGGCCAACGTGCGACAGTACATAACATTAGTTGCAGGTTTCAACTACAGCACAATGAAAATGATTCCGATTTAAAGAGAAAAAAGAGCGAATCTCGACTAAAAATTTCCAAATCTTTCATGTAAAATTTCATAATTTGGGCCTTTTTAAGTTGAAGGAGTGTTACGGGCATACATACTTGGATGCTTAAACTCTCGAGGTACTTCATTTGAAAGTTTTAAAACAAACAAAACAACACACACACGCACGCACACGCACACACGAAATAAAAAATACGCAACTAGTTTTCAAAGATTGTTCTGTTAAAAATGCAGTATCGTAAAAATAAACCCTAATTTGTTCATAAGAGTTCATTCTTTATTTGTGACCTCTTGTGTAAAGGCTTAACGTTTTATCTTGTGGTCAATGGCTTTTATAATAGATTTCCCCAATCCACTGATAACCTTTATCAGCCTGTTTTAAACTGCCAATCTCAAATATAGTAGCTGAATTTCCTTTGTTTATCTTTTTATATCCAGTGTAGTTAGCTAATATTTTTCATTGTTTTTCATCCATGTCGGTAGAGCAAAATGATGTTAAAATTTCTACTGAAATTTCGTTTACTACAACGAATTACAGTAAGAAAGATGTTACAATTATCTTAGGGAAGATTGCGTCAAAGTTATACAACGTTATTATTCGATATTACGTTCTTGCTTAGTGAATTTATTATCAAGTGAATGTCATATCAACTAACTGCTTGGTGACACAATAATGTCAGTTTTACTGAATGGGAAAGAGCTCTGTTCCACAGGGACTTGGTAGAAGCATCTGAAGTGGTTTTAAAAAGTATTGCGGACTTGTATGGAATCTATAATTTAGTGTACCGAAGATACGCACTGCTCATTGACATAATCGCCAAAAATATATAATATACATGCCATTGTTTTTTTGTTGTTGCCTTTCCGTCAAATCCCTTCCTTTTTTCAAAACGTAGTGTCCTTTTTTTCAGTAAATGTAAAAACTAAGAAGAAATAATATGATATATGTAATTGCACATAAATATAGAAATCTAGTACATTATTCAATCTTCTTATAAGTGAGGGAGAATAGCATATAACTCGACATGTAACTACAAGTTTTGTAACCAGATGCAATAAGAGTTTGTAACCAGATGCAATAAGAGTATACACTGGCTTAATATTGAGCAAAGAAACAATAATACAAAAACAAAGACTTGGGATTTTTGTAAAACGGTATTAAAAAGACAAAACCACATAAAAATCTAAAAAAAATCGTCACGATTTCGTTGTGGCTTTGAGCTTAATTATAAATAAATCAAAACATTGTCGAACATTCAGTTACATTCACAAGCAACTGAACAGTTAGCGAAACAACATATAATTAGAAACATTTTTCTTTTAATGAATTACGTTATGCACAAGTTTCTACATTCTAAACAAGATATATGCAGAGAATCAAATTCTCGCAGAAAATATACATATAATATATGCAGTCATGTTGTTTATTACAAGGCATGGTATAAGTAAAAACAACTTCTTCTGTCCAGTTAGTAAACTATTTTGATTACAGTAGCAGTCACTGATCTTTGTGATGATTTAGATTTCATGAGTCGCAAGTTTTAACATAAATTAAAAATTCATTATTTTGTGTATATAAGGTGCCGTATCCATCCGCACACTTCCCCCGCCCCCACACCTTCCCCAGAAAAAAAAATAAGAAATGGACTCTAGACCTGATCATTCGGCTGATTTCGACCATGAAGATAAATGAAGAAAAGCGTTGCTGTGACCAAGAGCACTTCCAAAACTTGTCAACGAATTGCTTAGCAAGCAACTCTAAGATGCGTGAGCCGTTTTCACGAAACTTTGATAGAGAATGTGCTTTTACGGTGCCAAATTCTCTACTGCATTTACAATGAACACACGTAAACTTTCAAGCTCCTGTGAAATAAATGAGGTTCTCATATTTACTAGATTACTACAAGGTCTGAAGTTTACACATGTGTGCGGTTTACAATCAACTTACTATTATTGGACATAAACATACTACAGTTCATACAAAGGTAAGCCAATCTTGAATATAAATAATTATCTATTGAATTAAAATATAATGTTTTAACACGTTTGACCATAGCCATCATATCAGCCGACAGAACAAAATGAAATGTTAATACTAAGATATTTCAAAGAAGTTGTTAAGCAATCGAATGCTTTTGACGAAATATACGAAGAGTGGAAAATTGAAATACGAAGAGTGGTATAATGAGTATCAGAATTTTAACAATTAGGTTTTAATGTAACGGGATTTATCCGTATGAATAAAGCAGTTTGAATACATACACTATATAGCTTACAAAACTTGGATATCTTATTATATCCAATGGTAATATATTTTCCACTAACATAAGCGCATAGACATTATAGTCGTATTTTGAAAGTATTTTGAAAGTATACTTTGTTTATCTATTGTCACAATCAGATGTTTCAACTCGATTGATAATCGTAATATTATCATTAATCGAAATGTGTAATTTTGAGTGATCAAGTCCTATTGTAAATTTCATTTCTTCAGCATGTATCATATATTTCACTTCGAAAACCCAACTTTTGAATGATAACTATATTAATATAGCTTTTAATGTATACAATTTAGAATTCCCATGTATAATCATTAAACTTGAGATTTAAAGAATCCTTCATCAATCACTTACTGTAGAGACTTTCACCGACACGTGTAAAACTTGTTGAGAGAAACTGTTTTCAAGTCTGGTGTTCATATATACATTTAAATAGGCAGGAGCAATAAAATATACCTCACTATAATAATATAAAAGACAACCATTAGAGCGTTATTATCAGAGATAACATTGAAAGTATAAATTTAACAATTATAAACACTTAAAATTCAATAAGAGATAGAGTTTAAGCTCGTACGGTGAAAGGACGTCGTAATTAATAAACTGTCAGAGGAAATGAAATAAAATTTCTCGACTAAATGACAGCACTCCACTAGCTACATACACAAGCCGCCTGTCACATCATACATGATATTTTCACTTTATCTCTCCAAGGTATGTGTTTTCTTTTTTTCCGATGAAATATGTCTATTTTCAAACTGAAATGAAAAATTCGCTGTTAAAGCGTGCTATTTTTACTACCACTTTAAGAGCAGGAATGTCAACATTCATAACAAATAGAGATTAACGCTGGGAATATTTCATTTATGAGATTTAAATATTGAATTTTGGAGCAATAAATTCATGTTAATTAGCTAATGTATTCGCTAACTTGTTGTTTTAACTGAGCGCACTAAGATCAACAAACTTGGTTAAAGCGGACTTCCGGTCTGCATACGGTGTCATATAATGTAATATTTTCAGGGTGGCCACTTTCATTAGACTAGACACATAAATTACCTTACGTTACGTCGACATTTTCCTGTTTTAAGTACAGGACGTTAATGAATTAAAAGGGAGTAGAAATGTACAACTATAAAGTTAGGGCGGATAGCTTACCCCAAGGGGACAGTCAATTACCAAAGTAAAAAGGTGGACAGTGTAGCCACGTGGACGTAGCATAAAATGTGACGGTCATCTTGTTGGACTTTAGTAGGTAGTGGACGCGGATCATATCAGTACGCTTGGACAGTGATAAAGGGATTGAGGGGTATAGACCAGTCATGTATATAATACCAGAGATTACTTGTTAGTGAATATTTAACATAGGCGCCATCACGAATAGACGGACAGAATTTTTTTTCAATGAAACGCTAGAATGTCGCTGGGAAAGTAACTATGCAGGTATTTGTACATTTTATTTACTAATAATAAGTATTTACTATATTTGTTAATAATAAACGTGATTTTATTTTTGTGTGAGTATATATATATATCTATAAAGATATCAGATTTTTATACTGTTGAAGTCACAGAAAACGATGAATTTAAAGATGACACCGTACCGTAAATACCTCCGTCTTAACATAAATATGTGAAAGCAACAAGTTAGATGTCACTCTCTATACGCTTATTTGCATTTTTGTTGTAACCTAAACTTAGACATACAATGGAAACATTCTCTTTGTCTTATTCACCGTATAAAGTCAGTTTTAGACATTTGTGTTATTCATACGTTTTATTCACACGATTTAAAACATCAATTATTTTCTTTTTTATCTCAAGACAGAGAAAAGATTTTATTTCAAGTCAGAGAAAAGATTTGTTTTTCAAATTAAAGCAATATTTTGTTAATGTATGTAAAATCACATTTATGTACATTTGCGTATATACATTTGTTTATGCATATGTTCTGTTTGCTAGAATATACTTAAAAGTAACGTTTAATATATATACGTATTAGATATAGTAATGATTTTCCAACGTTTTTCAGTTAAAACCCTATTTTTTGCACAATAACATGTTAACACGGGGAAAACATTCATTTATGGATATACTTGTATTTATTTTAGTCACTCCTAAACCGCCATCTAAAACTATGGATATTTGCTCAGTTAACAAGGTTAAATGTCATTAACTTTAGGAAATATTTACTTAAGTTTGGACATATTTGTAATAGTGTTTATTGCTGTGTGCAGTTTATGATGTCCACGAGTAAAATCGCCAGAGGTCATTGTCATCAATCATCACTGTTTACGATCATGTACAATTGTCAGTAGTGGTCATTTAGCCCTTGGACAAGTTGTGGTCAACGTTGGCCGAGGTCTTACCGTTACCTGGTAACGTAAGATAACGCGTCCCTCTGATGATAAAGTCTCTAATCAGATAATATATGTCCACATTGACAAAGTTGGCTGACCATATTTTATTACTTCACTGAGATAAGAAACAAGATTTCACTGTTCGAGTGTACCTGTGTAAACAAGTCGTGTCCAAACCGACATAAAAATTGCTTCAAACATGTTGAGCATAATATTTGAAATATTCGCGCCCTTAAACAAACGCCTGTAATCTCTTCAAATATGGCTACAACAAATTGGTCAATGAGTAGCTTTTATGTCACTATTGGACAATTAATTTTCTGTATTCCGCTCTGACCGATATGAACGGTCAAATTTGCCTTACAAAATTGCTGCACACGCTCAATGACTGATTTTTAGGAATTTTGACCATAGTAAATGGCATAACATTGTTTTATAAATAAAACATTAGTAAAAGCTGGAATATAATATGTTCCTGTTTAAGGCAAAACAGTCTTAAAATTTAAATGTTCTTATTTAAATTAACATCAAGAAGTCGACATAAACAAAGTTATATCACCGTATCCTCCCGCAATACAGCGTCCGTTTTTAATAACAATGGTATTATTATATTAAACCTTTGTTTACCGTTCTTTCCGTAGTTACGACACTCTGTCGCCTTATAACTATTCATTCGTAATATATTTCTACATCTTTTTTGTTTAAAATTTGGTTTGTTGCAAAAAAAACGCACTGCACCTTCTGTTAGCTTAATATCCAACGTTAAAGTTTATGATTTTGTAATATTTAGTGATATCAAAGCTCGTTAAAAGTTGTTACTAGCATTCGTCTAGCAAAAATGAGACATGCTATATTAAACATATCAAGTTTCAATTAATTTTATTCAGTTGATAAATCTATCATAAATAGTGAGTGGCCAAAATGTCAGCTTAATATAAACCATATTGACCTATTAAAACAAAACATATCGTGCTTAAAAATGACCCTTTATAATTACAATATTGAATATTCACATTAATTTATGTAGAATCAATACATTCCTTAAGTCTGGAAATATACATTTTATGTATTTTATAACATATCAAAACTCGAGTTGCGTGCATTTAGTGCATGGAAGTTGTTTTCCCAGTTTAGTTTAGCACAACTTTTATTCACGCTATACTATTAGTTGTGATTTTTTTAACGTTATATGGCCCTATATGAATGGTTATATTGCAAACAACCGTTTATATACGACCATATAACCTAAATGTCAGGAACATTTATAACGAAGTTATAACACAGCAAACTACCTTTTTAAGAAAAAATAAAGATTTTTTTTAATTGACTGCAGCCGTGTAAACATACTTGTAAACGTGCAGTATTAAAATTTTGCTTGGTACTTGGGAAAAGTTTGGAATAAGGATATATATTTGTACATCAGAATACAAATACTTTGTTTCTTATATTTCCATTTTGATCATAAATGGTATTAAATAGTGTAAACGTTTTACTACTTGTTTCAAGGCATCATTTGTTTCAAAGTCTTAACTTTAATGACATGACTATACTACACGTATTTAAATACTATATGCTGGACATTCTTAATTAACGACTCCTCTTAAAAACAGAAAACGGGCCAGTGACCGTTGAGATCAAATAAGCTTCATGTCAAACTGCACTTTAACAGTTAAGTATTAACTCTGGAACCAAATAAGAGCTGTCGGTAGGACATCAACGCTCGACTATTCTTCGTGCTTGATAGTAAAAAAAAATGCCTGATACAGTTACCTCCTCCTGTTTACAGGTTGGGGTCATGATGGTGAACAAGTGTGCAAAGTTTCAAAGCCATATATCAATGGACTTTGAAAATATTTGAACTATTACAAAAACTTTAACGTAAATTCTAAGTCGAAAAAGGGGCATAATTCTGTCAAAATGCTTAATAGAGTTACCTCCTCCTGTCTACAGGTTGGGGTCATGATGGTGAACAAGTGTGCAAAGTTTCAAAGCCATATGTCCATGGACTTTGAAAATATTTGAACTATTACAAAAACTTTAACGTAAATTCTAAGTCGAAAAAGGGGCATAATTCTGTCAAAATGCTTGATAGAGTTACCTCCTCCTGTCTACAGGTTGGGGTCATGATGGTGAACAAGTGTGCAAAGTTTCAAAGCCATTTGTCAATGGACTTTGAAAATATTTGAACTATTACAAAAACTTTAACGTAAATTCTAAGTCGAAAAAGGGGCATAATTCTGTCAAAATGCTTGATATAGTTACCTCCTCCTGTCTACAGGTTGGGGTCATGATGGTGAACAAGTGTGCAAAGTTTCAAAGCCATTTGTCAATGGACTTTGAAAATATTTGAACTATTACAAAAACTTTAACGTAAATTCTAAGTAAAAAAAGGGGCATAATTCTGTCAAAATGCTTGATAGAGTTACCTCCTCCTGTCTACAGGTTGGGGTCATGATGGTGAACAAGTGTGCAAAGTTTCAAAGCCATATGTCAATGGACTTTGAAAATATTTGAACTATTACAAAAACTTTAACATAAGTGGTTACGCCGACGCCGACGCCGACGCTCGGGTGACTGCAATAGCTCTACTTATTCTTATCGAATAGTCGAGCTAAAAATGATAAGTCTTTGCCACCTGTATAGAGCCAGGCCATCATGGTCATCTGTTAGCTGGGTAACTGTAAATATTCAGCTTTATATCACAAAAATTAAAATGGACAGTTCCGCCTTAAGCAATGTCAGAAATTCAGCAGGTTTATAAAAATGCCTTAATCGTCAAAACTAAAATTATATCAAGACCATACTGCTGTTTTGTGTCATAACTGGATGCAGTAACTCAGCAGGTGTGTTCCTAACCGAACTGGTTTATTATACACTTTCCTTTAAGTGTCTGCAAAAAGATAGCTTTGCTACTAGCTTGGCAAATGACCGGGAAAATCAGTTAAGTATTGCATCATGATCCCGAGCATGACGTCTTATCCTTTTTATATACAAGTACATGTATATTATAATTTGTGTGTGCACATTTATTTTAAAAATGTAAAATCTTTAGCATTATCTATACTTAATTAAAAGGTTTTCATTCAGTTCTCTGCCCAAACTGTAATTTTATAAGGATTTTATGTATTTCATTCACATAAAGTTTGAGTTTCTTTCGTAAGTATGGCTATCGCCTCATTATTTCCCTTAACAATTGCCCTGTTGGCGGCAACAGATGCTACCCGTGCGACCACTTCAGATCAAGATCAGCCGGCACATCTATGCCATGTGATCATGGTCTGCACGGGTCGCTGTTCAGTGAGTATGTACTTTGAAATTTTCCTAAAATGACGGACGGTTTTTATCAGGATTTTTGTTGAACAAGTCAATTTAAGATATTTACCGTGGAAATGGATAAAACAGTTACCTTCGACCTATAGACACCGGTATACCAGATTGCACTGGAAGCCAATGTAAGGTCCGACCACATAGACAATTGTCATTTTCATTTCAGTATATTTACGATAGTAGCAAACTAACGCTTGAAAATGTGAAAATTCTTTGAAGTTGATGTTATAATGTAATACAAATGACTACCATTATCATTGGCCACAGGGAAAATAAGCAAGTTATGGTATGCCACACCAGTTTGCCTGTGAAAATATTTAGGTAAGACTGTCATTAATTTCGTGTTTTTATAAAGAAAAGTTAATGTGTATATAAATAGCTGCTGATGTATGGTTAACTTGCTCCAGTATTCAATGTGACATTATAATCTAATTGTTTTATAATTACATTATCTAATATGGCATCTTGTAAAACCAATTACAGTCTGTGACTCTGTAGAATGAACAGCCCCCCCCCAAAAAAAACACACAAAAAAAAACACAAAAAAAACAACAACAAAAAACAAACAAACAAAAAAATAATTAATACAAGCATATGCTTTGAAATATAAGGCGTCGACAATATTCTATTTTAACTTTTTATGGAATTGAAAACTTGAAAATATAGATTTGTTACTGTTATGTGCTGTGCTGTGTGCAGGAATAACTTATGCAGCAATAATAATTGTAATAAAATAATGATAATAATTATAAATTAATTATTATTCAACTTGTATGGTGTCTGTATAATTGTATGTAAAATTTGTAATTTCACAGCCAAATTAATTAGATTTTGTGACTAATGGCGACATATTTAACGTTTAGTTGTTTTTGTTATAATAATTCACATTTTTAAAATGCTATTAACATCAAGTTTTAAACTTTGACACATCAGCGCTCAATCTTTGAATTAAGACATGCGACCGAAAAATACAGGTACATTCAATTTGTGAAGACAAAAAAAAATACTGAAACGAAAGAAACACTTGGTAAATACATCTTTCTGGCTTACTCTATCCAGTTATAAGTGTAACAAAGTAAATGCCCCAGGTATGTGCTTACCTGACTCACAAAGACATATATGTGTCACCATTATGTTACATCTAACGTCTATCGTCTACTTCTCTGACTTAAACAGTTGTTATAATGACACTTTCCTCAAACAAATTTCACAGGAGTGTTGAAAATACCCCCTTCTAAAAACTGACTTTATGATTTACTTTCACTTCGTGAAGATATGTATATATATATATCATCTACATGACATCACGAAATGGGAATTTGAGTGGCAAACATTTAATATTCACGGAAAATTCTACAAGTTACAGAACAATTTGATTTGGAAAGATTAGAGGCACTTCAGAAATAACCACACTAAAACATAACATTTGTTGTAAAACCAAGAAGGAATTTGCCAGCTTGGAAATCTAGCGAGATTTCGTGAATAAGGGCACGATGCAGTGAAACACGTCTTGTATTATGCTGTTATTCACGAAATATCAAAATTATCAACTGGAGTTAACAAGGCGAATATATATTATCAATGAATCCAGTGTAACATACAGGGACAAAGCACAAGGAGAGTATAAATCATCAATATTTCCAGTGAAACATACAGGGACATAGCACAAGGAGAATGAAAATATCCATTGTTTCCAATGTAACATACAGGGACATAACACAAGGAGAGTATAAATCATCAATGTTTCTAGTGTAACATACAGGGTCATAGCACAAGGAGAGTATAAATCATCAATGTTTCCAGTGTAACATACAGGGACATAGCACAAGGATAATGTAAATCATCAATATTTCCAGTGTAACATACAGGGACATAGCACAAGGAGAGTATAAATCATCAATGTTTCCAGTGTAACATACAGGGACATAGCACAAGGATAATATAAATCAGCAATGTTTCCAGTGTAACATACAGGGACATAGCACAAGGAGAATGAAAATCATCCATTGTTTCCAATGTAACATACAGGGACATAACACAAGGAGAATGTAAATCATCAATGTTTCCAGTGTAACATACAGGGACATAGCACAAGGAGAATGTAAATCATCAATGTTTCCAGTGTAACATACAGGAACATAGCACAAGGAGAATGTAAATCATCAATGTTTCCAGTGTAACATACAGGGACATAGCACAAGGAGAATGTAAATCATCAATGTTTCCAGTGTAACATACAGGGACATAGCACGAGGAGAGTATAAATCATCATTGTTTCCAGTTTAACATACAGGATATAGCACAAGGAGAATGTAAATCATCAATGTTTCCAGTGTAACATACAGGGACATAGCACGAGGAGAAAAATAAATCATCAATGTTTCCAGTGTAACATACAGGGACATAGCACAAGTATAATATAAATCATCAATGTTTCCAGTGTAACATACAGGGACATAGCACAAGGACAATGTAAATCATCAATGTTTCCAGTGTAACATACGGGGACATAACACAAGGAGAATGTAAATCATCAATGTTTCCAGTGTAACATACAGGGACATAGCACAAGGAGAATGTAAATCATCAATATTTCCAGTGTAACATACAGGGACATAACACAAGGAGAATGTAAATCATCAATATTTCCAGTGTAACATACAGGGACATAGCACAAGGAGAATGTAAATCATCAATGTTTCCAGTGTAACATACAGGGACATAGCACAAGGAGAATATAAATCATCAATGTTTCCAGTGTAACATACAGGGACATAACACAAGGAGAATGTAAATCATCAATGTTTCCAGTGTAACATACAGGGACATAGCACAAGGAGAATGTAAATCATCAATGTTTCCAATGTAACATACAGGGACATAGCACGAGGAGAATGTAAATCATCAATATTTCCAGTGTAACATACAGGGACATAACACAAGGAGAATGTAAATCATCAATGTTTCCAGTGTAACATACAGGGACATAACACAGGGAGAATGTAAATCATCAATGTTTCCAATGTAACATACAGGGACATAGCACGAGGAGAATGTAAATCATCAATATTTCCAGTGTAACATACAGGGACATCGCACAAGGAGAGTATAAGTCATCAATGTTTCCAGTGTAACATACAGGGACATAGCACAGGGAGAATGTAAATCATCACTGTTTCTAATATAACAGAGAGGGACATTGCAACTTGTTGAATGTATTAGTATAATATCATATCATTCACCTAGAAGGTCTATGGATAATGCTAGGAAAAGTCATTGTAAATGTTCAGATATATTTATTCCTGTAGATTGATACAAAAAAACCAATTAATTGGTTTCAATGGGTCTTCACTAGATATAAATGCACGTTATTAAATGTTTAACACATGGTAAACAAATATATACCTAGTATAAAATATCAATTAACATAAAGTTTTATTTCAAGGTCATTTTATACCAACGAAAGAGTAAATATGAAGATGCTTGAAATGCTGATTGTATAGTGTCATATTCATGTTTCTGTACAGGAGTTTCCTCCCTTGTTTCTGGCTTCTGTTTCATTACTTCGTCAGCATCCTTTAATATTTCAATATTGAATCGACCACCTAGTTTGAAAGAATTAAAAAAAAAGTTACATTTTTTCTATGAACTTATTAATATTAACTTATTCAAAATGACTACTAACTTTGCTTATAACTTCATACCACTAATTTATACTTTCATTCAATATTAATTAAAAACATATTTAATTAATTAATTTGTAAGTTTTGCATTGAATTACTACTACCATTATTTTAGCATGAGAATACAAAACAAAAATATATCAAACTAAAAATTCAAATTTTAAAGGTTATTCTTAATGTAACTAATTGCGAAATAGTGTATTTTGAATTAAATGAAGTTAATAATACGGACATTTTCAAGTGTAACTTCAAAGACGTAGCCATGTATGAAATCAGAAAAGACAAATCATGACAACATAATTTCTGATTAACAATTAGCTGATTTTTGACAGTGCATTTTTATGTAATGATGTGAATATAACTGAGACGCGTCACGACAAAACCAACGTTATGCGTTTGCGACCAGCATGGATCCAGACCAGCCTGCGCATCTGTGCAGTCTGATCAGTTTCTGTACTTGTAATAGAGTTGGTAAGCGAACAGCATGGATCCTGATCAGACTGCGCGGATGCGCAGGCTGGTCTGGATCCATGCTGGTCGCAAACCCACTATGTTGGTTTTGTCGTGACGCGTCTCAACTTACTGTAATTAGATACTATAACTTTATCTGGACACGAATGAGGAGGACCTGAAACAAACAAAATAATTTAATGCTCGAAAAAGTTTGTTTTCCAGATATACCATTTAACTGTTCAAAGTCTATTTATTTAATATATACAAGGATATATCAATAACTCTGGAGTGGTCCAAAAATGTTTTTTGGTACAACAATCATAATAATGAACACTGCATCATTTTTCTTTATAGACAGAAGCATCACCTTAAAAAGAGGGCATAAAACAAATGTTATACTCATTCAAGAACGATATTTAACCAATGCAATTACTTTTTTGGGGGGATTTAATTTCTGATATTGTGCTTTTGTTTTTCATTATACTATAACTAGCAAACCTCTGATTTGATAACCATAGTTTTAACTTTTAATGCTGACAATGGCATTTTGATGTATAAAGTACTCTAAATGTTGTTTTTTTAAATACAAAGTAGGAGTTAAGCGAATAAAACGGCAATTCATCAATCAAACTGTAAACATATGTAATAGTGGAAGAAAATGGACTTAACCCATAGAGACATATCTATGTTTCGTTATGAGATACTTTACTGATTTGGCTAGACCAGGGAGCAGTTCTTGAATTTATTAAAAACAATTATCATAGTTTTCATCATCACAATTGCAATATGCAAATTTATCTATATGGACGCTAGTCGGACACATATGTCATTAGTTCGATTGTCGCGTGCATTCTGACATGTGTCTATAATGTTGGCTGTCTGCTGTCAATATTTTGATGTGGAAATCTCCTAACCCTCACTACTCTAAATATCGCTAATGAACTTGTCCATCTTTCAATCTGGACAAAACCATTCATTATTTTCAGGGAAAATTTTTCAACTTATGTAATGACTAAATCGAACAGAGTTGACCATGATCAGGGTTTACCGGATTTTCTTAGACTCCACTAGTCGGAGGTATTTTAGTTGCCGCCGACGGAGTCGGCGAAGTCATTACTGCGAAATCAATAATATCACCTGAGTAGATTGAAGGTGAAAGGCTACTCGGTTTTATTTGATAGATTAGAGTCATTAAAACATTTGAATAAAAATAATTGTAAAAATTTACTATAAAGTGATAAACTTACATGAAGTTAATTAAAAGTTTCAACTAAATTTGCGTATAAATTAATAAAGCGTAAATGAATAACTACGAAAGCTAATTAATTTCCACTCATAAAAACGTCTAGTTATACAAAGCCCGTTTGTCATATATAGAAATGATACAGGTGTATAGCGCTGAATGAACTTGTTTTATACAGGTATAAAATGACATACTTCTTACATATTGTATCAACAGTTAAGATATATTTATTATGTTTAACAAATTTCTTGATCTAGAATGTATCACAGGTGGGGAGGGGAGGGGATGGAGGTGTTAGGTCCAATTTTTCCGGAAAAAGGAGAACCCTCGGAAGAAATGAACACATACATAACTGAAGATTTACATCCATTGAGGCTGTCCATTTTTATTTCTCGATCAAACCACGGACTTTGTGTGTGATAAAACGATACAAAAACGCTGTCGTTATAAATAAGTGTCATATGTTTTTAAAACATATAAATATACATATGTCGTATGTGAATTGAGCTGATCCAAGTTTCTGGTAATGCAGCTTTTTGTCAGATATATTGGTGTATGTAACAAAACATGCTACAAACGTAATTAGTGAAACACATACATCAAATAAGGTGTATTTTACAATCCTAGTATTTGGTATTCTATATAATTGTAGTGCATTTTGTGATGTTATTGCCAACCAATGTCAATCTTATTAAAATCAGATTCTAATTAACGCTACATGCAACAATTAACTTAAGTAGATCTGATCTTAGATTGTAACCGATGTATATCATGTGATGTCCGGTGGTATGAAAATATGATGTTGTTTAAATATATATTGCAACCACTATAAATGAGAACGACACATCTATCAAACCTGCCAAGAAGATTGTATATTTATATGCTTTATAAACATATGACATACTGTTTTTTTAAAATTCAGTGGTTTATACTGAAACAAAACAACAAATAAAGTAACAGTTATCGTAAATTGATAATATCAGTAAAATAATAGCTGTATACGAGTACATGCCTTGCCAAACTTCTCCATCTTGGTTGTGTTTTTTAACAACGTTAGCATATTGGCTGTACCAGAAGTGTCCGGCCATAGACGTATTTGGTAAAGTTGGTGAAATTACCAACCAAAGCCGTAAATCAATGGCTGTATAATTACAAATCTTGTCAACCAGCTGCGTCGAAGTCGTATTTGTCAACAATGAAACAATGACTGTACGTGTACATACCTGGCTAAACTCCTGGATCATACTCGTATTTTGTTTAAACCATGAAAAAATGGTTGTACGTGCACATACCTGGCCAAACTCCTGGATTATAGGCGTATTTTGTTAAAAACCGCGAGACAATGGTTGTACGTGTACATACCTGGCCAAACCCCTGGATCATAGGCGTATTTTGTTAAAAACCGCGAGACAATGGTTGTACGTGTAAATACCTGGCCAAACCCCTGGATCATAGGCGTATTTTGTTAAAAACCACGAGACAATGGTTGTACGTGTACATACCTGGCCAAACTCCTGGATCATAGCCGTATTTTGTTAAAAACTGGCAAACAATGGCTGTACGTGTACATACCTGGCCAAACCTCTGGATCATAGCCGTATTTTGTTAAAAACTGGGAAACAATGGCTGTACGTGTATATATACCTGGCCAAACACCTGGATCAAAGCCACATTTTGTTAAAAAACAGTGAAACAATAGCTGTACGTGCACATACCTGGCCAAACTGCCGGATCATAATCTATTGATGCCAGGTAATATCTCCCTTCCTTCTTCATCAGAGACACAAGAGTGTTGATATATCTTTAGTAAAATAAAAAAAATCCATCATCACCAACTGACACAAAAATATTAATCAAGTATTTTCACAATGAATTTAATTGGGTCTTACATACATTCTAAAATCCCCCCCCCCCCATACAATATAAAAAGGCTAAGGTTTTAATTCACCAAGATACGAAAAATAGTGTATATATTGTAACACAAGCACTACTGAAGATGAATTCCATTGTATTTGTAAATGTCATTGCTTTACTTCTTCAAATAAAAACGATATTGTTAAATTGTGCATATATGAAAAAGGCATTTTTTATTCTAAATTCATTTATAAATAATATGACCTGATGCGATAGTACTTATTACCTTACTGTCTTTGTTATACATGTATTTATTATATGTAAATATATGTTAAAGTGCATATGATTAAACTTTTGTAATATGTTCTAGATATGTGACATGTTTATCATAGATGTCTATGTATTTAAATGATATACTTTTAGAGAGGTCTAATAAAATGTCTGTCCTGGTCTGTTAAAAAGGTTACATTAATTATTACTGATATTTTTTCAATTTACTGAAGAAAATATCATAAAGATGTATGCAATTTTACCTACTGTTTGAAGTGCTGTGCTATTAAGAAAGTTATTTCAGATATGAAATGAAGTTACAACATAACAACTGATCATGATGGTATGTGTAAATGTATGTCTTACTTTTGACGATCAGATCTCTGTTAATGTAAATGTATGTCTTACTTTTGACGATCAGATCTGTTAATGTAAATGTATGTCTTACTTTTGACGATCAGATCTGTTAATCGCTACAAACGCCTTAGAATCCCATATTATGTCAAACTGTCCACAAAGTTCTCTGAAATACCAGTTTTAAAACGCTAGCACTTTATGTATTCATATGAAGATATGTATTACAAAAATTAATAAACATGCCAATATTTCAAATGTTCCGAAAGAATATTCTTAGTTCACCAATGCATTTATGTACATTGTATATCATTATATGTTTAACTTGTTACAAAATACATTAGTAATGAGGCTATCATCATAATGTGATAATCATAACGGAAATTATAGAAGATCGTAAAACATAAATGAGCCGCGTCATGACAAAACAAACATAATGGGTTTGTGACCAGCATGGATCCAGACCAGCCTGCGCAGCAGTAATACTCTACTTGTTATATAATTTGTAAGCCAGCCAGCAGTAATACTCTACTTGTCATAGAATTTGTAAGCGAATAGAATGGATCCTGATCAGACTGCGCGGATGCGCAGGCTGATCTGGATCCATGTTGGTCGCAAACCCATTATGTTGGTTTTGTCATGACGCGGCTCAAATCAAATAATTAATTGAATACACATGGTTTTAAGTTAAAGGTCCATTATACCTCAGAAATACTATCATTTTTTAAAAACTTTCTATTTTGGTATCTTGTTATAGTTTCCAAAAATTCTCATTTGCAACAGAGATGAACTATCTTTTACTTCTTCTGCCATGTTGGCAATGGACTCAACCAGAGTGAATGAGTATTTTGTATGGAAGTCAAAATACTACTTTGTTTACATTTTGCTACCTTTACGACACGTTACTTAACATTCCACACAACTGTATTCCGCTATTAAATATTTATTTCATTATTAAAGCAACATGCCTCCAGATTCATGCTATTTTTTTCACCAAAAAGAGGTCAAAATATACATAAATACCTCTTACTGCATTAGTAACGCAACTTAGCATTATAGTGATTGATGCTGCAAAATCAGTCTATAATCGCACAAAACATGTTAATAATTAATTGAATATTGAATCTGCTTACTTTTCTTAAAATCTTAATACTTTTTTTCTAAAGAATTTCTTAAAATATTTTGACTCATCTGGAGGCTTGCAGCTTTAAACACAATTTTGATATTTTTAGAGAATTAGAAGAATATGTATTTCTGAGGCATAATGTGCCTTTAATGACATAAATTTTAAATAGATGAATAGATTTAGAACGCGGTTGATTTCATTAAAACTACATTATAATAGTAATGTATGCTTATCATGATAGGAGCCGCGCCATGACAAAACCAACATAATGGGTTTGCGACGAACATGGATCCAGACCAGCCTGCGCATCCGCGCAGTCTGATCAGGATCCATGCTGTTCGCTATCAGTTTCCTTACTTGTATAGGGGTTTGTAAGCGAACAGCATGGATCCTGATCAGACTGCGCGGATGCGCAGGCTGGTCTGGATCCATGCTGGTCGCAAACGCACTATATGTTGGTTTTTTCGTGGCGCGGCTCATATTTTCTTGTCAACATGTAATCGAATTATGAAATTTTGTCAATGAAAAATACATACGGGGTCATCTCAAACATGTCTGCCACATATAGTTGTATTTTGTTATCTATACTCTGCAAAAATGGATGTAATTTTATTACAAAATCATGTGTTATATAACTAAATGTAGTAAACGAAAATCCTGCATATATGACTATCGTACTGATTCTATGAAAAAAGAAACGCGGTACACGTCAACATTATTTAGTCCGTGTAAAAGTGTGTACGTCCGTGCAATCTGGTAAGGCATTTTATGGCGAGTATATTTTTGCAATAACAAATATGTTTATCATGACATGTATTTGATATATTATACTAATGTATGAATACAAACAAAGTTGCTGTACCTTATAAAGCTTTCCCGGCACCGTTTGAAGAGATTCTACTTTACATTCAATGTTGTTTTCGGAGAAGAATTGTTGGACAGCAAGTTCGGCAATCTCAACTCCACTGACTTTAAAACCATGATTATAAAACCTAGAAGTAATTTAATTTTTTACTCGGTTGATTATTAAATATAACCTGCAAAGTTTGATACCTTTAAGGAATACTGGTGATGAAATACAAGCAGAATTTGATAACTTAAAAACTAAAAAAATGTTAAGTGTAAAGACACTTTATTACCATATAATATCCAATGTTTTCCCACACAGCGGCAAAAATACAGAACGATTTTCTCCTAGTAATTCGGCTTTCCTCAAGTCAAGAAATCTACAATAGTACAAAACAGACAAAAACTAAAATCCGAGATAATTTGGCATACCCTGTATAACTACGTGCGAGGACCTGGAGCGGCCGCAAAGGAATTATTGTGGTTGACATGCACAAGCAGTATAGCTAAGGGGAGGGAGGTCTCTTAAATTCTATTGGTGTGGGTACGAGCACCCCCCTCCCCCCGGGCAACTAGGAGATTAATGTTTAACATTGTGTATTCTGGTACATTTTGTTACATTTTCTTGCATTCAATTCATTCAATAACTAAAATAGTTTTCATAATAAACTAACAATATCTGCCATTTAACGTGAGATTTTTAAAAAAGACAGCTAGTGTTGTTATTTCTGCGAGCATGGCAAGACAAGAAACTTGATTTACAAAAATTCAATTTTATTAAAATAACAGTTAAATTTACATTATTGAAGCTTTGCATATAAATTATAATGGAGGAATGTCCTCCTCCTTTCTGTAAAGATGTGCTTTGTAACAATTTACACAATCAATGGGAGTGGCAGTTTCAAAGACATACATGTAGATACATATATTATTCATTGGCCGCAAAGTGTATGTTTACTTATGGTGATGATGGCGATAGTGAACTAAAGTGATGATGTTGCTGTTGCTATTGCTGATAATGATATTGATGATGACAATGAATATGATTGTAATGATATTCAACCTGAAAAGGGTCATGTTGATGAACTGTTGGCCAAGTTTACGATTCACTGCAAAAGATTTGGATTAAACACTACCAACATTTCAAGGGAATAAGCTTTTTATTCAACCAGTCGCAAAAGCTTTTCAAAACCAATAAAAAATCGTTTAATCTGTTTCACCATGTATCATCCGTAACGCATGAATGTAAAAATTAGACTGGAATTGTGCGGTAGTAACGTACGAAAGGCCGGTGGTAACATTTCAACTTCTTGAATTCATAGGTTCATTTTCACGAATTCACAATTTCAACTGAATGAATTCACGATTTTGACATACAGAATTCATGAATTCAAATTTTCAACTTCAAGTATTCACGATTTCAACTTCAAGAATTCACGATCTTCAACTTCACGAATTCAACTTCATAAATTCACGTCTTGAACTTCACTATTTCAACTTCGTGAAGATGAAATCTTGAATCCGTGAAGCTGAAATCCTTTCGATCAAAACAAATTCATGAAGTTTAAATCGTAAAATCGTGAAAGTGAAATCGTGAATTCATGAAGCTGAAATCATGATTGCGTGGATGAAATCGTGAATTCGTGAAATTGAAATAGTGAATTCATAAAGCTGAAATGGTGAAGTTGAAATCGTGAATTAATGAAGTTGAAATTTTGTTGAGTTCATGAAGTTGAAATCTTGAATTTGTGAATTACATTAACATGAATCAAAATATTAAAGTTGGCGACATATCTTGTTTTAGGTAGGCTTTGAAAGCATCACTAAATTCTATATATTATATATATATATATATATATATATATATATATATATATATATATATATATATATATATATATATATATAGGAGAGGTGGCCTACTGCTTTAGTGTCGGCTGTCTACGAACCAAGGGATCGCAAGTTCGAGCATTACTCGTTATTATGAAAGTGACCAATAAAAGCAATTTCTAAATCTAGTTGAAATAAATATATGTGTTTTTAAAGTTATTTAGTTACCGATCAAATGTACTTTGATGGAAGTCCGTTTCACCTTTATCCCACATATTTTTCCACCCATCGTTGTCTAAAGTACCACCAACTGCATCCGTTGACATATTAACTATCTTATATAAAAGCTAGAACTGAAATGTATAAAAGGATACTTCAAATAATTGAATTACGGTCTTTATTTATCATATTTTATACCACAAAGAGTCGAGACACGTTCACTACGTCAACAAATAAAAACCACTGATTCTCGACACCATCATATAATCAGCAAGAGATGCTGCACTTATACAGACTCAATGGAAGTAAAAAATATTCGCACATTCGAAGCTATATTCTGTGATACTAGATATTTTCAATTCCTAAAACACGGGCCTACCTATCCTACTGTATTAAAAACAAGTAATTTTCCCTTTATACATTTATAAACGGTGTACAATAAAGTATCACACTATTAATTTAAAAATTGTACATGTATTGTACCAAAATTTAACGGACCCAGAACTCTTGGGTTGATTGACAGAAACTTTAACCAATAAGTTACCAATCTCGTACTATTATAAAACTAAATTAATATATAAGCGTTTTAAACCATCAAGAGTAATCTTTCTTTGGCAAATATATAGGCAGTAAAGTTGAAACGTCGAAAATTGTTTGAAACTTATATGGAATGCCAAAATTGACGTTCGAAAGTTAGACTATTCTTTACCTGTATAAGTCAAATAATTTTCATTCATGCTGATTAAAACCTTTTAAATAATAATGATGTCTTAATAAGGTAATAAAATAGAACTTACGGTTTGTATACATTCAGTTCCTCTCCGTGACTATATCCGATACGGTACGTTACGGTTATTAGCAAGTATTAAATGGAGTAAAACCTCCTTGTTATATTGAAACGCGGAACGACTAGTCAGATAATCAAATTAGGTGTACAGCTTGGACTATGAGAATATTAAATTGTTTAATTACAAACGTAAGAAACTGTATATGATAGTGACCTATTTGTCTGCACGGGTAAAGTTCTGCATAATATAACTATCGTTACGTTACGTAACGTAACGTAACGTGATGCGACTTAACGTACCGTACCATTATAAGTTATAAAGATTTTGACAGATTATATGGCGCGATATAAACGATTATTTACACATAGCATCACATAATATAACAGGACAGCGCATCACAACGCTACACTACACTTCTATTTAAAAACCCCAATTATTTCAGTAAAAGTAAAATAAGAAACATTAGTTGAGGAAGAATGAAACGTTTTCTAACATTTATTCCCTGGGTTTAATAACATGTTCATGTCTTACATTACCAACGCCATCAATAAATCGTATTTTCATTTCAGTGTCGGTAACTTCAAAGAAGGAAAATCCTCCAAAATACATAAGGTCTGCGAAAAAGAACTTCAAGTTCTCTGGTGGTATAGAAGATATGTGAGCCTGAGACTTGTCTACAAAGTTACCTGCCCCTACATTGAAATAATCCATTGTTTGTCCTTCTTTATTCATCTGAATGTGCTGTAAAAGAAACAAATTTCATGTAACTGTATAGTTCATGTAACTATATATAGTATCAAGCTAATACTGTAGTTATAGAAATACTAAACTTATGTACGTCAATTAGGCTGAAACTTTAAACACAATTGTCTTGTATATGAAACATATTCCTATATCTCAGCTGCTAAATAAATATTTCAAGAAAATTAATGTCTTTATAGGAACAACTTGGACTTTCAAATGCAATACCCCCTCTTTGTCGCTGCACGATTATAAAAAAAACATCGCCTAAAAAAATGATCCCTTGGAAGCATTATACACAACAAAATTACATGAAAACTTAAATTTCAGATTCGGTTTAATTGAGTCGATACATGAGAGACAATGAAAAATTCCAACATCCCTCGGATCCCCTAGCACAGGCTTGGGAGGTACTCAGTTTTCAACACTTAAAAGTGCTGGAAACAATAATCCCGACTGACCAGAATAAAAAACACGCTAATAAAGGTATAATGCCATTTTATCTGTTCAATCTTGAAATACAAAACACGAGGGTTCAAAGGTAAAAGGTAATAACTGCCATTTTCAAGATTTCGAGAAAAACGCAAAAAACATATTTTTTTTAATACAACTTTATTTTCCGTAATATTGCTATAACAATTTTGATTCTCCCATATTTGTTGACTACATTGGATCATATTTTGTTTAGTATACATTGCTTGGTGCTGATAAAACACTGTAATTATGTTTTGTTTTAAAGTTCTAAGATCAAAATAATATCATTTTACAGAAGTAAAATGTAATAAATGTACTTAGATCCTGTCTAGACTACAAGTTTGAGCCGTAAAAGGTAATAATTGCACTTACGACCTTTTACTTCTGAAGGTTTAGCAATAAAAGTTCGAGATAAATTGTGGTAAAAGGTCATAAGTGCAGTTAAAGCCTTGTTCCTCTGAAAATTTTTAGATGTTGCAGTAATTGTTACTGTTGCAAATTTATTAATTTTTTTCTTACTTTGAAGAACCTTACGTAATGTAATTAACACACATGCACAATAATACTCGTACACAAAATTGACAATTTTCATTCATAGAAATATGAAATGTGTACCTGCTCAATATTTAGATTCTACAGAAATAAATTGATAACTAAAAAGTTTACGAAAATACGCACTAAAATCTAAGTCTACAAATTTTCATTTATTTTGAATGTTCTCTGGTATATAATCGAACTGAAGTCAAACAGACCTCAGACATCAGCAATTACGGATATTAGTGACCCATATCATAGTGAAGTAAATAAAGACTTATGTTTCATGTCACAAAATGTGAATGTTTGTCATTAATTATTCCATGAAGTTCACTCATCTTCTTCACTCTCACTGACAGTTTGTCTTTTATAGATTTGATGCTAACAATGACTCGTAATATGATTCGTATGTCTTCGGAATCGTCCCAGAGGCAACAAGTGACATCAAATCAATTTTTTTTGCAGCATACATTGAAAGTTTCTCTGTATAAGCCTTTCGTGGAGCCTTAAGAGATTTTTCTTTGCTTCTGCTCTTCTTCTGCATTAACCTAACTTCCTTGAACTCACTAACATTAAAAACCATAGTTCACAAAAATACTGTATTCTTTCATTTCTTTGTCTTTACGACCTTGAATCTATTTTATATTCAGCCAATTAACACGTTCTCCATCAACGAGCCAACATTTTGTTCTTTGTACAATTTGTAATCTAGTATGTCAGTGTATTTAATTAGAACGACAATATACGGTTGCTTCCGGCGTGCTAATGATAAATTAAATGATAAAACTGTTTCCCACTGAGATGGAACATGTACTTTTGTGAGGCTTTTTGCATGCTCGAAAGATGCATGTATGGAATCACATTCCATTTCTATGGAATCACATTCCATTTCTGAATGAGTAAAATTGTGGTTTATACACTTGTTGTGAGGAATATACTGGACACAGTGAACAACAAACTGATTGCGATTCTGTCCCTATATAATGTCACTTCTTCAATAATAGATGTCTTACTTGCATCAGAAGTAACATACAAGTACACACAAGGTCCTACTTCGCACGAGCCTCGTTTCCCCCGTGTCTCATCCCAAAGATAACAAGTCCCGTTACCATTTTTCAGTCCATAGAATGACAAATTGTAACAACACAGTTTTCTTTTGTAATAAAGTTCACCAATTAAAGGGATATTCAGGCAAAATAATGACAAAACTATTAAAAGATATTTTGGATATTGTATGATTGAAACAAGTCAATAAAGATCAACAAGGCAAAGGCAACGTTCACAGGACGCTGCCCCCGAACACACCATGCAGGACACCTAGAAGGCACCAAACAAAAACCTGGAGTGGATTTTCATTTGACATGTTCTTTTACGTTTCCAGGGTTCACTTTGACAAATATTGCGAACTCATAGCACTCTAACTTGACCCACGCGGGTCAAGTTAGGAAACCACCATTTTATTCTTTATATGGAGAAAAGTTTTGTTCCATTGATTGTCTAATATATTCATTTCAAGGGCATTTTCAGAATAATGAATGAAAAATTCAAAACCAAGAAATAAAAAATTTGCCTGTGTCTCCCTTTAAACTGCATGGTGTTTGGCGATATAGCCTGGATATCAAATGCCGACTTTGGATCGTTCTTTGCCCGTTCTTTGTCGGCTGATTTTTCCATTCTAGCATTGTTTTTTCTTTCTCGGTGTACCTGATATTTTGCTTTGTTGCCTCATCTAGTCTATCTTCTATTTTCAAAGTGTCAAACAGATTGCAGAGTTTACATTAATCTTTCTTAGGATGGAAGAAAGACAAGTCATATTCTGTACAGAAAATGTTTCTGTACACAGCCTCTGAAACATACCTTCTAGTTTGTCCTTTGCATTTTTCTACATACAGTGTGAACATTCGTCTTATACTTAAATCTTGCGTTAGATACTTCCTGTTGAAGTCTTTCCGTGTGTAGTGTGATTCAAAACTCGGAAAGCTTTCGATGTGTTTCTTTACAAATGATCTGTGATATTTCTTTTTTTTTTTATTTCCAGGCACAGCTTTCCCTTTCTTGTTATTTCCAACATATAACTCTGCCACTTTGTGCTTAACTGCGTTTGCAACTGTTTTTGGAACTGACATCGAAAGTTTTTAGAAAATAGTTCTTTGTTTTCTTCTCTGTTTAGAACCTTCTGTGGTTCTTTATTGGCAACATGGAAACAAATGAATTGCCTCTGACGTTTGTAATCACCCATTGACCAGTGTGCACTGAATATTTTCTGTCTTTCATCTTCGGTTATATTCTCGCTGCATGTAAATCTACACGATAAATTTCTTGGGAAAAGAGATAACTATGGAAGCATAAACCTGCCCTTTTTACTTGTGTCTTATGGCTTTTGACTTGTGACTTGTGACTTAGACTTTTTACTGTGATTTTGACTTTTTGTTTAACATATAATTCGGGGCGTTTTGAAGAAAATACGGGAGACAACAATTTTTACCTAGTTATTTTTTTTTCATTGAATTTTTCATTTAATTTTAAAAATAGTCTACGTTTTAAGTCTTTTTCGATTTTTAAGATTTTCTTTTTTAAAAATTTTTTTGGAAAATTCGACATTTCCCAAAAATATGAGAGTGTAACCTTTTGTTAACTATTCTAAACGATTCAGATTATGTAAACACTAAATTTTTTTCCGTGCATTCAAGTTTTAGATATTCATGAATTAAGCTTTGGGGGTTTTAGTTTTTTTTTCAAACGTACACACGCATAAACTATTTAAAAAAACAAATTTTCATTGTAACATAACTTACAACCCGGAATTCAATTTTTTTGTTTTGTTTTTCATTGTTTGATCATCGTATGTAGTTTAATAATAATTGAACAACTTTTTGGATTTTATGTTGATAGTGAAATAAAGTAAATATCAGCAAAAATCTTAGTAAAGAGGAGAGACAATGGTATAGGTCCTTATTTTGGAAAGAATGGAGGTTACATGTAGTTTTGTATGGGTCGTTGTAAGGTCCAATAAAACGAGAGGGTAGTTCGAAAAGTGTTTGTAACATTCGACTTTTTAAATGAAACTGTTAGAGAATGAGATGTTATAAAAAGTTTTATTGCATTTGCTAGTCATTTATTCTTCGTGCTTTACAACCATATAATGTTGCGAAAAATCAATGCACGATGCATATCAGCAATTCAGAAAATGGTCCATGTGGCAATACTTTTCGAACATCATCTCTTGCTTTGTTTATGTGTTTCTTCTATAGTTTAAAAAAATGAAACAATTAGTTTCAGAAATAAAAGTGAAATCTTTGAGGTCTTTTTCTTTGCAACCAAAAAACACCTTTGCATGTACCTCAGTTGAGGAAGTTGCATGCCAATGTGAGACATACTACTGCCAATGATGCCGTGCCAACGTGCCAACATGACACAAAAATGCACCATAATTTGACAATTCATGATATTGGCGCTCTGAGACCTTTTGCCATAGAAAGAGGGACCTGGGCGTGCAGCACAATTCTATTTATATTGGAAATTTGGCTTGGCTATTTGAACATCCCATCAATCATTTACTCCTTAAACAAAATGTTTTACAAAAATGTGACCTTTGACCTCTAAGTGTGACATTGACTTTGAAGCGAGGGAATCTGTGTGATGTCAAAATCTGGTAGAAGTGAACATTTTTGCCAGGTTATATGAAAAATCCAATCAAAATCATCAGTGAAATAAATTATATTCGAGACACGAAACATTACACCACAATGTGACCTTTGACCTCTAAGTGTGACATTGACCCATTGACCTTAGACCCTTCAAACTTTATATGTAAATGCACCTTCATGATTTCTACATACCACATCCATTTTTTTGTTAATGGTCAAAAGGTCACATTGTGGTAACGATGACCAACAAGTGGAAAGACTTTAAATGGTCATATAATCTAAGTGGCTTTGAAATCTAAGCATTCAAACATTTTCTAATATATATACACACTTTGGTTCGGTTCTGTGACACTCACCATTGACTTTGTTACTTTAAAATATGTGTGGCAGGCATTACTTACCATGTCGCATCATCATCTGCTGTTTGAATATTGTTGATTGTTATCTGTTTTGAAAACAATTTAAGAGACTCGATACTTTGTACTTTTGTTAATGAAACAGGAGCAGGCACGGGCGAACTTTGTTCAAGACATACATTTATAATTAAACTGTCATTGACCCAAATTCGTCATGTTTTAAGATAAACTAAAAAAAATATTTTTTGGGTTTGGGGTTTTTTTGTCAAAATTTGGGGGACAATTTATTGATGAAATTTCCAAATTAAATTTTATATATTTTTTTAAATAGATTTCTAACAATTTTTAAAAACAGATACGTGGGCGCGCCATGAAATAAAATTTGAAACAAAGGGGGTCCCCCGGAAAAGCCCATACTCAATTTTCCCCTATTTTAACAAAACAAAGTCATTTACGTTCCATTTTTTAGTTTTTTGATTTAATCCAAAACCAAGCCTTATTTTTCATGATTTAAAAATTTTTTTTGCGAAAATGACAAATGTTTTAAAAGTCGGCCTAAACGTTTTTGCCATTTTTTTTGAATTTTTAGGGGGGACTAACAAAAAGGATAACAACATAAAAATATTAAGATC
Organism: Ruditapes philippinarum; assembly: GCF_026571515.1. Taxonomy (NCBI): domain Eukaryota; kingdom Metazoa; phylum Mollusca; class Bivalvia; order Venerida; family Veneridae; genus Ruditapes; species Ruditapes philippinarum. The sequence continues at coordinate 34,675 of NW_026861544.1, forward strand.
AAAAAAAAAAAAAAATCATGTCGAAAAAATAGATAGTTATTAAGTTCCACAGAAAAAAACTGTTCTTTTATCTTTCCTACCTGTGGTACCCGGTTTTCCACTGGGTCAGAACGCTGTGCAGTATCTGGGGGACATGAGTGCGATATAGCGGAGTTCCCCGGGAAAAGGTTTTGTAGTTAACTTTTTTAAAATGGGGGGATTTTTAAAAAAATTGGGCCCAAAGCACCAAGGGAGAAAATTAACCGGACAGACACATCCTAACTTAATATAAAGGTAATGTCAAATAGGTCAACACCAAAATTTAATGTTGACATTTCAACGAAGGTGCTTTTGTCCAAATGAAATTTTTTAAAAAAATCAGGCTTTTCTTAAATAATAAAAAAGTAAACAGATTATTATACTTCCCAAGTGACATTGACCTTCAACTCAGGGTTTTGCGGCTGGTATATAGCGACAGCCTGGTCTCGTGGATGGGGACATTTGTGCCAATTTAATTCAAAAAAACCCACTCATTCATATAGAAGTGGACGTTTTAACCTCTAAAGTGTGACTTTGACCTTCAGTGCGGAAATGTGTCTTATTCTGGGACACATCTTATGATGGTGAACATTTGTGCTAAATTATTTCAAAATCGCCCTCCATCCATGTAGAAAGAACAAAAGCGGTGACGACTATTTCAACCCAGTTTTTGTTAGTGCTGTGGAGACCTAATAACATACATTTGTAGTAGCTATTTATATATTTACAGCTGTGTAGTCGTGTTGCATTGTCGTTTAGTCGCAGGTTGTCTGCTAAACCATACAGATTTTTTTGAGCACGAAAAACAATTGCAATGCCGTTTTCAGCGTCATGTGCAAATTTGATAAATCCGGTTTCAAAGAGTTTAGCCAATTCTTTTAAAGTCTTTATTTCTGTTCTTCGGGGAATTGAAATACATCCGTTGAACAATAATTACGTCTTGTATATCAACATTTGTACCGAAATCTTGAATATCAAATAGTTCGGGGTAAATAGAACATTACGTCAGGTTTTCCCATAATTGAGCTCGTTTTATTCTTTTGTGGTCTAATAGCGTGAGTATTCCAGTTTTTGCAGTAAATTCGATACAAGGTGTGTTTTGAATTAGATCCATGAAGCAAAATTTCAGATTAAAAACAGCGTGGACTGGGTCGAGTTTATCATATCGTCAAGAAGCACGCAAGTCTTTAAAAAAAGCTGAGCCACCACTGTAAACTTCTTCTTGTCGTAAAGAGCCTAACCAACGTTTCACTCGCTGCTGATTGGAAGTACTTTTACCAAATTATAACACTTCTGTGTTTTTGCAAAAGCCGTCAATTGGTTATTGTACCGAAAGAAACTGTTTGTAAAAGTATACATCAGAGTTTTTCTGTTTTTCTAAATCATCACAAACGTATGAATACGAAAGTGCCTTTTTCAATTGACTTCAGGAATGTTTAAAAAATACTTTGAAATGAGGTATGTATTATTGTTTGTTATCCGATACCTTTAGCGAGATATCAGTTTTTACCTTAATCTATCAATAATAACCACGGGATACAAAAATCCAAAAGGGTTTTTAAACTTGCAATAACTATCTAGATGCCAAAATATAGTTTGAGACCTTTCGCACAAAAAAACACGCCTTTTGAGACGAATAGGTTCTTCTCAGATCAGATGGAGTGCCCTCAGGATCTAAAATTCTTCATTACCCTCCATAACTTCCTTGATGAGTTGTCTTCACATTATGATTAATTTGAAGCGAAGCCACCGTTGCCCATAAAAACCTATAACCCCATAGTTTGGTCCACAAGTATTCAGCTCTTTGTGAATGGTATTAATAACTGTGTGGTTGTAATCCCCATGACGTTTTATGTTAAACTTTTCTTTTAGGAATCTATATAATTGCCGCATTGACAACAAAAATTTTATGTCTATTTAAATAAAAATCCTAGAATCTCGGTGTATTTGAAACCCAAGTTTGAAATATTCAATAATAAGTTCGGGACCTCTGTGGCAAATAGGTTGGTACAACACACATCACCACATCAAAAAAAGTGCCAAAATCATTAATATTATGAGCCAATCTTCATTTTTTATTTCTGTTCATCTATATCAGTATCCTGTCAGTTATCTGTAAAGTATATAAAAAATAGTGTTAACAGTCAGATGATAAGTGCACAATAACAACCAATATATCTGGTACTATATGTTCTAGCATAGTATAAAGAAAAATCTAACATGAATTGTTCATGTTTTTTTTTTGTTTGTTTCAATCTTTAACTCGCATGTCAAGGGTTTGCTTTGGATAATACATAACATAATTTATTTAAGTATGATAGTGCAGGAAAGGTTGAGCTTACAGACACTCTCTAGAATCTCTTTATAGGAACGTCAGCAATGGTTGTTTAGTTTTTTTTTGCCCGTGAAGCACCAGCTAGCACAAAACCTAGCAGGGATTTAAACCTAGACTGCCAAGCAAATCCTCCTATCATAAGTTCCAATTGTGTGAACCACTCAGTCAGCCCTGCTACCCTGAGCGACACTATGCGCTAGCTAGCAAATTGATTCATGTGAATATATATTTTAAAAATTAAAAAAATCCATCAACCCTCGAATGTATCAATACTATCTTAATTTACAGGATATGAAACAGCTTCCACAACCGTCATTAAAACAATAAATTTTAAGAGAATCTAAGGGGGAAGGTTTGTATAAACTTCATTTTTAATAAAAGGGGACTTGAAAAGAAAGCCACAGCGTTTAAATCGCAGCTAATCCGAGATAAAAAAACTTTTAGAAGAAGTGTTATAAAACCCCCAATTAAAAAGGGAAAAAAGTTCTAGAAAATAAAGCGTTTTCGTCGTCATATTTTTCGAAAACGCCGATTTTTTCAAACAGGTAATCACAAATTTAAATAAAAGTCACAATCATAATGCAAGTCATAAGACACAAAAAAGGGGGTTAGTTCCCTAATAAAGATAGTGCCTTTGAACTGTATGAATGCAGTATTCTGTCAGAGGAAAAAGGTAATAAAATCAGTTATAACCTTTTTCCACTACAGATTCTTCACAACATGTGGAACAACAAGTGAACAACAGGTAATAAATACACTTAGAACCTCTTACCCCTACATAATTTGTAGAAAAGAAGTTATTACAAAATACTTTTTAATGTTTTGTCCTTATAAGGATTGAATATTTATATAATATTTTCGCCAAACATAAAGGATAATAAGTACATTATAAAAATCATAAAAAGTCGATTTCAGCAAAAATGGCAGTTATAACCTTTTACCTTTGAACCCTCGAACAGTCATTGTATATTTTTATCCCCCCCCCCCCACTTCAATAAATATTTTAATTTTTGTAGTTGTAAAATTGAGGCGTTGTTGAAGTAGGGCATTTATACAGGCAATCAAATTTTATAACAGAATAATCACCTGTAATTGGTGGTCATGACCTGCCATGTAAGCACTCACATTGTACCGATATAACAATGGTTCGAGCCGGTGAGTGAGGCAGTCAGTGGGTCCGTGCTCAGCAACTGACTGTACCGGATAATGGCCCCCAACCAGCAAATAATCTGCACTGATACAACACAGTAACTTATCAATATGTAGTCCGTATAAATGCGGGAATTAATTCAAAATCATTCGAAATAAGGTTCGGTAGATTGTCAAGTATAAATATATTAGCCATACAAAATGCATCAAGTTTAAAGTTTCTGCGAGGAGTATTTTTAAAAGATCCTTTTTGAATTAATATGAATCAGCTTTTCAACTATTTTAAACAGTACAATGTATAAGACATCTACATGTATTATAAACACGTTAACGTTACCAATTTTACTTCTTGTGAAAAAGGCATTTACTTACGTAGACTTGTTTAATGTTTGTTCAATCCAGGCCCATTGTGCCTCGGCCGCCTTTTTATCAGCTGGGCCGGCTGGTTGTACACCCAATGCGAACACATTACCACAGAGCTGTATGGTATCTATAAGCACGATATCCAATGTCTTTCCACCTGGTATTGTTTCACTTACTTTGTGATAATAGTCAGGAAACTTCCTGGCAAGTAAACATGCTGGTATTTTAACGTCATAACAAACTCACGTGAAAAATAATCTTACACCTTCAATAACCTGAGAAGCTTTGTAGAACTTGAACGGATCGAAACTTCATTATAAATTGGCGATTTATGGGTGAAGCTGCAACGTTTATGTATTGAATGCCACGGAGAGTATTTAAGAAATAGAGGATATTTGTTTGTTTGTGTGTAAGATGAAATTTTATTTCATCGAATGCATGGGCTTTAAAAACAGTATTTTCACGAAAGCATACGGCTGTTATTGCTCCTAGGATACCAAATATGCCCAAATTTCATCAAGAGCAGTTTTGCAAGTGGAAGGAATGTATTTTATTTTTCAGACTGTAAAAATGAAACAAAAAGAAAAAAAAATAAGAGACGATATTTGGTGATTGGTAATTTGAAAGAATAGAAGTAAGTTTTCTTCTTTTTATTGCTTTTGACATTAAAGTTACTAATCAATTTCAGCTATGCTTTTCTCTGAACAGCCTGACAGTGTCAGAATTGTCAACAAAAATAAATTTGTGGTACCGGGGAAAATCTTAAGAAAGTAGTTTGTCATTGAAAAGTGTGAAATTATATTTTGATAATTTTCACTGTGAAATTATCAAATATAATTTTCACGGATGAATTAGTAATCCAGTGAAAAGCATAAAATAAAAACGCCGTTTTTGACATTTGACGTGCGCTGCGATTAAATAGTTGCCAAGGTATTTATGGCATATTTGTGCTAGCTATTTGCTGATATTTTCTGTGTAAATTTGTGAAGATCTTTCCATCATATGAGTTTAAAACATACTAAAATATGAAATTCGTACCTATTTTACATGTATGTAGTTTTTAAACAATATTGTCACATAATGTTGGGACAACCCACATACATTGTAAATAATTGCAAAATATTAACATTAATTATAGATCTAACTACATGTATATATAGTTTCTACGAGATCTGGTTCAAAACAAAACAAAATATAACGTAGCATGCATCGATATAAATTCTCATTAACATCTTTATAAAATAACTAATTTAACATACATGAAACTTTTGTACTGTATGCCATTTAAATAATATGTTAATTAACATGTTTCCTCACCATCTGTTAGAACGTTTTGTGTACGCAATTTGTGCCGAGACATTCCCATAATAATCATGATTTCCGGCCACGACATACCAAGGTACGTGTAATGAACTACTGTGATACACCGACTCAAAAGTCGTCTGGAAAAGACGAGCCGACATTAAAGTTCTGCCTAGGTTTAAAGAAAACTGCAATTTGAATTATTGTTAAATGCTCATATACTTTAATAGGTTTCATTAGCATCACATTCAGTTGATATCTTCCCGAAAATCAAAAAAGGTTAAAATTGTTTTGTCAAAATCTTATTCATAATTATGTGAAATTAAATATGAGATGAAACTTCTAAAAAGAATTGTAAAATTGGCATTAAACCTTAATAGTTCAAGTCACATGAAAATGTTACCTGAAACCTTGGGTCATCCACATTTTCCACACCAAACAGGTAAAAGTTATCTCCAAGTGCCACAACGAAGCTCGCTTTTTCCCGCCCTGCAACTATTGACATCTGATCCGCCACTGACGTCTGTACCGGTGTGGTGAATGGATGGAATGACAATCCACCCCAGTCACCGAATGCTAGAAAGTTCACTGATCTATTGACAGGCTCCGACAAGAACGCCTGACAAACTTCGAACGCTACAAAAGAATTTTTTTTATCATTTTTTCATTATTATTACACATTTTATCATTATTTTAGGCTTTAGCTGTTAGTACATTAGATATCATAAAAACTACCTTACAACATAGACTCTTGGTTTGTGGTGCTCCAAATGCGTTCAAATCCAAAAAAAATACATATTTGTCAATCCTAGCATAATATACTTATTGTATAAAGCAATAAATTTTAACTTCTGCTGTTTAGAAAAAAAATATATTTCAGCATCTATAATACGTTGAATTTTTTATGGCATTTAGAGCTCCACACACCCAAATTATTTGTCATCGAACTCTTGCTGCCTACACCTTTGTACAACTTTGTAAATAACAAAGGCATTTCATATGCTGAATATATTATTTTTCAATTCATGTTTGAAAAAAAAAAGAATGCTGGCGTGTACGTGATGCTTGTTCTAATGAATATCAAACAAAATCCATGGAAACCAGGGTTATTCTTACATGTAATGATGTATCTATAAATGTCCTGATTACCTTGTATTTTTATATTTTATTTTGACTTTTGCGCAGATATTCATATTGATAACATCTACAGTTTGACACAAACGTGTATAATATATTGTACATAATAAAAATATAGCAGTTTACCTTGATACACGAAAAATACCGTTATTAAAATGTTCATTTTCTTGTCCATTGTGTAGTCACACTAGATACATTCATGTATTTATCTTATCTTTTGAACGAATTATATAAACCACGCTGTTCTTTTCACACACAATTTATATATATATGAGCCGCGTCACGACAAAACCAACATATAGTGCGTTTGCGACCAGCATGGATCCAGGCCATCCTGCGCATGATCAGGATCCATGCTGTTCGCTTACAAACCCGATTTCAAGTAGAGAAACTGATAGCGAACATCATGGATCCTGATCAGACTGCGCGGATGCGCAGGCTGGTCTGGATCCATGCTGGTCGCAAACGCATTATGTTGGTTTTGTCGTGACGCGGCTCATATGTATACACAAATATATATTTAATTCACGCTTTTTACATAAAAGTGTAGCTACGGGAGATCAGAAAATATGTAGATTTTTTTTCTGTCACTTCTTTATTTGATGTCATCTAGGACTCTCAGTCTTACAATGCATTTTTATTTGACTATTGCACACAACACGAATTATAATAAGTAGCGCGGAGTAACCTATGCGTTACCGCGAAGTAACCTATGCGTTACTGAAATATAACCCTGGTGAAGTTTGCGTCTGTTTAGGATATTCTGCAACGCAGAAGTACGAAAATTTGCAAAAAGATGCGTATACATAGAAAATGAAAATGTCTAAAGTCTCGTTCCAAAGGTGACCGGAAATTCGAACATCTTTTTTCACAATGATTCAAACATCCCGGACGGCCTACGTTGACGTAAGTGACGTCGTTAAGTATATCGCCGTCGAAGTATCTGTGATATCGTAGAAGCTACAGAAAACAGATGTACGGTATATGGAACTGACAGGAACATATTGCTTGATAATCCTAGTTTCAGCTCGCCAAGTTGTACATGTACAAAAAATGCAAAATATGACGATAATTTATTTAATTAATTTAGTCAATTAGCCTTTCGCGTGCTATGAAAATTATCGTCTGTTAAAAATGCCGTCTGCTAGACTGCTAACATAATAATTGTTTTCCATTTTCTCAAAATCGAAAAGAAATGCAGAGTTATAATATATGATCAAACAGTTTGTTATCTGTCAAGACACTGGGCAATGCTGGGGTAGAGCGGGTCTGGGTATTACCGAACACTTAAGGGGAAATAAGTAGTATTCGGTAATACACGTTTCAATTGACATTTGACGAAAATGAGTTTTCCTTTACATTTACATGCAAGAAACACTTATCTTCGCACATTATCTAAAGAGTAATGACATTTTATGTATTAGACATGACTGCTTCTATTACCGACCACCAAACACACATGCGTGTATTTCCGAACACTGCCAACGTTTTAAATATTATTGATGCAAGCAATATATATTTCACAAGTATTCACTATTGAACATTGTATTACCAGAGACATATATTACGTGTTCAAATGTGTAAATATTAAATAATTTAAATACCAATTTTTTTTAAATAACAGCTGACCATGTGATCTTCACAATATTTGCACTCAAAAGAAGTACTTGTCAGATACTCAGGTAGTATGAAATCTACGTAAATCTGTATCCTTTAAAAAATTAACTCCTCTTCAAGGTAGTGTTTGAAATCAGAAAAAAAACGGTTTTTAACTTTTTTTGGGTCTCTCTCTTTACCAAGCTGAATGGTTGTTCGAAGGGTCAGTTCAGGGTTGCGACGAAAGTCGATCTACCGGGTCGTAGCGTCTATAAAACCAGCATAATGTAAATTTATGACAACTATAAATTTGTTTAATCAATCAATCATCGAGTGGTTCATCATACAGACGACCACACTTATTAAACAGTTACAAGAGGACTGTCTTCAGGTGGTTGTCAGATACTCTGTCCGTCCTAGAAGCGTAAATAAACACCCATCTACCATCCCTTTTCAAAGCACTTTACCTGATAATAAAACACCGTCAGCTGGCACTTCAATTGATTCTTGGCCACTGTTGAATTCTAGGAAATGATAAAACAGACTAGCTGGCAAAGTAGTTACAGAAAGTGACCATTTACAAACAGCAAAAGCAAATGAGGAGACAAGCATACAACCTGCCTTTGTCACCACAATTCTCCCGTGGCACTAAATCCAAACCGTCGAATGCATAACCATGAGGTGTTACTTCTTGGATATGGAAATCTATGGCTGTGAACAATATAAGACGGCCATGGCTTTCCATGCTCGGACAATACGCGTATATATACAGACTATGAGTAGTATATGCGGCGGTTTAACCCTCGCCGCACATACTACGTACTACTATGTTTGTGACCCGTGAACGAACAGAAGCTATACGCCAATGCATGACAGCAAAATTTATTGTTGCGGCTGGGATGACTTTGTAGATTGGCGAACAAGAAGAAGATATATCAACCAGACTCTTAACTTATTGAATACATTATGCATGCATACGATTATTGGCATGAGAATGCATTGGAATACTCGGTCGCTACTTTAGATAATAAGTTACTTCTTTAAAGTGTAGTTTTTTTTGTGGTGTTAAAAGATGATTAATTAATCATGTATTAGAATACTGCAGTAGTGAGAAATATGTTTGAAGAAGAAATGATAATGTTAATTCTTAATTAATAATGTCTGTATAATTAAGTTAAGAATTATATAAATATTATACTAAAATGATTTTTGTAAATGAATAATGAATGAAAAGAAATCTGTTTTAATGCTGTCTAGCTTCGAATAATGTGAAGTACAAGTCTATGTAACAATGTTAAGGGTGAATTCTGAAAATTTGACAAGTATAGGTTGTAACAACAAAACAATCCAAAATAATTTATGAAACATGATGAATTCTTGAAAATCAAGGTATTAAAATATTTTATGTTTGTTTCGTAAACTCGGGTGTAGTCTTATCTACGCAGCTTCTTTGAATTGAAATAAAAAATGAAATAATTTTGATATTCATTGGTTCATCTATGTTCTTGTACATCACCGTGATCATCGGCTTTTATTTTTCAGTATTTTGCTATAAAAGGGAATAGTTTCAATTACTGGCAGTTTTACTGTCTCGATTACATTTACCAGAATAACTCCCTAAAATATATCAGAAAAGGTTCAAACATGGCAAGTTATTAGAATACCCCCCCCCCCCTCCCTCGTTGTTAAACAACACCAACCGTGCTTTTTGCACTCTGAAGGCTATTTACTATCTCGAATAAATTACATGTAGATTGTGTTATTCATTTGTTGTTCCTTTTACACACCATATTTAACAAATAAAATAAAAATCTGTCTACAGAGGAGTACAAAACTTTGACAGAACAAAGCTATAGCTACCTGGTTTTCAATGTTGCTCTTTAATTTTACTTTTTAGTTGGAATAAAGGCCTGAAATATAATAACTTTTTTCACTTATATTTAAAATTTCTTAGTTTTACAGACCTTTTTTATTTTGAATGTAATTCAGTACCAGTAAGCAATATTATGTGTGTTTTTTTTTTTTTTTTTCAAATAAGTATAACTTCCCAACATTTTCTGTGTTGTCTGCAAATGTATTATTTTAGAGTATTGATTAACCTAGAATGGGATCTAAGTTATTTTACATGGGCATTCAAACTAGAATTCCTCAGGTGTTGCTTATTTTTAAATGTCGCAAGTTCTCTTTAATATGTAACTTTAAACAACAGGCAAAACTTAAAAATATATCAGTCGCTGTACTGAACGGTAGTTTAATTAGCAGTGAACCGTAGTGGTGGTTAATTTAAAACATGCATACCGAATTCAAATTGAATGTTGACTTGTATAATATTTTCTACAGTAGACTAACACAAAAAGGGTTATACCCAGAATTGTCCCTATAGTATGCAAAAGTAAATGGTCGAGTGTTCTGACAATATTGATTATTTTCTCTCTTTTTCCAACGTCTGAAACGGTCTCCTATAACATAGATTTATCTAATATTACTTTTTTGCTGATTTATTTTCTTATGTTATGCACTTACATTAACACAATAGAATATCATTAAACTTAACAAAAAGAAATCAAAATTACCCTGCCATCGACAAGCTGTCGTGTGATGACAACGATTTTATTATCCCAAAACGATATTTGCACAAAATAATATTCGCATGAAATTAGATTAACCACATCATCAAATTACAAGAAAATCATATTTTAATCCTGTGAGGTAAGTTGAGATTTATGGTATTTTTGTCACATCCTATATAAATCATTATCTATATTCATGAACCCAAATATAGTTTTATTTGGTTTTAGAAAATACAGAAAATCAATATATACGTACGTGGCATTTTACTCGGACGTTGTCATTCGGATAACGATCTGATACACATGATATAGCTGCGTGTTAAAATAAAATTAGGTGGAAATCTTTAATGTAATGTTTTGCAAGCTATCCTTATTCACAAGTGCATAATATTCGTTACAGTTTCCATTTTGAATTGTGTTAAACTGTATTTAAACAAAATGTAACAGGGATAAATTATTCTCGGTGTCAGATTTTAGTTGAATAGAAGAATCTGCTTTGATAGTCTTCATAATAGCTTTCAGGTAAGATTTATGTATATATTAATATGTATTTTTTTCTTCTTCATATTGCAGTTTTCCAATGGTTTCTTTAAGTTTAAGCTATGAAGCCAGGCAGTCTGCTATGTGTTGTTTGTGTTAGCATTATCATCATACTTCTGCTAGACTGTGTGACTGAGGTTCATTCTGGAAGGGTGCAATATCAATATAAGAAATACACTTACAGGAAAAAAAGAGATGTGAGCATATATTAAGTTGTTCGATTGTTGTAAAGTTATTTTCTTTGAAACATCCGTGTAACTGTAACATCATTAAATAGTGGTGGCATGGCAGTTCAAGGCGTTGGACTTGTAATCTAAGAATATAACAGAGTGGGTTTCAACTCCTTCAGCGGCAAAAAACATTACACTATAATTGCTCAGTACTGGTCGGGGACCACCAAAACCGGACAACCATTAAACCCGGACAGCCCAGAACATGCTTCATTTAGTATAAAATTTTTGTTCAGTGGTTGTCAGTCACTTTTTTATCAACAATAAATGCATGTTTCTTCTAGAATTAAGTAAATGAATTTATTTCAACCTCCGTAAATTGTAATATTTTAATGTCTATTTCAAGAATGTTGACGTTGAAATTTGGGGGTCAAGAAAGCAATGCCTGACCTCATATACCAACTATAATCATTTGCAGAGTAAACAATAGAATATCCAAAACTTGAGCATTTGTTGCTGACATATTGTATATCATGATAAAAATAAAAAAAACCCAAGCTTTTATCTGAATTAAATCACGTTATGTACATATCTGTCCGGACACATGGTACTGAAGTGTAGACAATTTAGGTAATTTTGATACCCTCCGTGTCGAGCCTCAGATTTAAGTGTCAATACATTCAGAAATAAACAAACTAGTTTGTTAGTTAGGACAAGAACCTGGCTGAACTGTGTCAAATTTTTAGATCTCTAGGTTAAAAATTATGAAATGTGTACAGAAAAATGTTCAAAAAGTGTCCGGTTGATGGTCCCCGACCAGTACTGGTTTAATAGTTCCAGGAAAGAAATAAAATATCTGTCTGCAAGCAAAATATCTTTCTACACGGTTACAATATCAAACTAACTTAATTCTGTATAATCTTAACGAAAAATAATTAATACTTGTTCAATGATTCAGTGCTCTGTCCTTTTTAGGACCTTCTTTGTATTGAATACTTGACATATTGTAAAGACTAAATATTTTTTTTTATTTTTCACATTGAAATTAAAAAACAGATCTATCTATTGTTATGTACACTGCTGTACTAATTTTGCTAAGAGTTTTCTACATGGTTCAGTAGCTTTAAGAAATTTATTTCAATATGTTTTTTAAAAAAAGATTAATGTTGAGTAAATGGTCCAGCATTTGCATGTGTTTGAGCCCTGATATTAATTAAATTTGAAGGGGGTCCCCCTCATCGCCAAGAAATTTTGGACTTGTAAGAGGCTAAAAATGACCCCAGGTCGATTATAAGTAAACGTGTAACCAACGCTGAAAAGCCTTTGACTCTAACTCAATCCATTGAGAAGTGGCAGCACATTGAAATCAATTTTGATGGAAAAAATCAATGCAAAATAGTGATTTTTGGCAATTTTGAGATGTCCCCTAGTTGCCATGGTATTAGGAAATTTAAGACTGAGCATGTTGTTACAAAGGCAATGGTCCAGTCAACATTTGCGCCAAGTTTAATTAGTATTGAAGTAGTTTTTAGCTCGACTATACGAAGTATATGGAGAGCTGTCCTACTCGCCCCGGCGTCGGCGTCCAGATTAAAGTTTTGGTGCAGTAAAATATTTTTCACTATAACTTTGTCATTTCTTAAGGTATCAACTTCAAACTTCAAATATATGTTCCTTATCATCAACCACATCTTATGTGACAATGTTCATAACTCTAGCACCAATATTTTCAGATTTATCTCCCCTTGAACTTAGAATTTTCCTTAAAAAATACTATTTTTTACTGTTACTTCTTTATTTCTTAAGGGATCAACCTCATACTTCAAATATATGTACCTTATCCTCATCCCCATCTTATGTGACAAGGTTCATAACTCTAGCACCAATATTTTTTAGATTTATCTCCCCTTGAACTTAGAATTTTCCTTAAAAAATACTATTTTTTACTGTTACTTATTTATTTCTAAAGGGATCAACTTCATACTTCAAATAAATGTACCTTATCATCATCCCCATCTTATGTGACAAGGTTCATAACTCTAGCACCAATATTGCAAGACTTATCTCCCCATCAACTTAGATTTTTTTACTAGAAAAATGTTATTTTTTACTATAACTTTTTTAGTTTTAAAGGTATCTACCTCAAACTTCAAATACTTATTCCTTATAATCAATTATATTTTATGTGACAATGTTCATAACTCTTGAAGTAATTTTTACAGATTTATTTCTCTTTGAACTTAGGATTTTCTTTAAGAAATATTATAACTTTGTTACTTTTTAAGGTATCTACTTCAAACTTCAAATATATACTTCTTATCATTACATACATGTTGTGTGACAAGGTTCATAACTCTAGCGTGACTATTTCTAGAATTATTTCCCTTGATCTTGGAATTTATTTTAACAAATGTTATTTTTTTACTATAACTTAATACATAATTATACATAATTGATTTTTCTTTCATAGTTTTGTCCTCCTTACTGCGTCCAGTATTTTATTAGTCGAGCTTGGCTGTCTCCTGTGACAGCTCTTGTTATAGTTTTATAGCAGCTTGAACTTGTAATGGGAGACTTTTCAATGAAAACAGCCATTTTTCAATAAATGCTCATGCGGTAATGGGTTTAATCCGTTTATATGTGTAAAATTTAAAAAGGACATGTATTGGTAATGGACTAATGGTATACAAGAATTACATTTTGTTACATAAATTTCTTGTAGGATAAGATCTACAAGAATGCAAAACAACCTTGTGATATAAATCCTGATTGTCTTGCAAAAAGAGGAGCTGAACAAGCTATTTGTATACGGAAGTGCATCTCTGACTTTTGTTACACCGACATTTATTCTCAAGACGAGGTATGTTGTTTTGTAGACAAGTTAAAATAAAGGTCTAATGTAAAGTAGGACTAATGTAAAGCTTTCCTAATTGTTAAATGTGACGTCCATTTTTAGCTCGACTATACGAAGTATATGGAGAGCTGTCCTACTCGCCCCGGTGTCGGCGTCCAGATTTTAGATTATAGTTTTGGTGCAGTAAAATATTTTTCACTATAACTTTCTCATTTCTTAAGGTATCAACTTCAAACTTCAAATATATGTTCCTTATCATCAACCACATCTTATGTGACAAGGTTCATGACTCTAGCACCAATATTTTCAGATTTATCTCCCCTTGAACTTAGAATTTTCCTCAAAAAGTACTATTTCTTACTGTTTCTTCTTTATTTCTTAAGGGATCAACCTCATACTTCAAATATATTTACGTTATCATCATCCCCATCTTATGTGACAAGGTTCATAACTCTAACACCAATATTTTCAGATTTATCTCCCTTTGAACTTAGAATTTTCCATAAAAAATATTATTTTTTACTGTTACTTATTTATTTCTAAAGGGATCAACTTCATACTTCAAATATATTTACGTTATCATCATCCACATCTTATGTGACAAGGTTCATAACTCTAGCACCAATATTGCAAGAATTATCTCCCCATAAACTTAGATTTTTTTACTAGAAAAATGTTATTTTTTATTACAACTTTTTTTATTTTTAAAGGTATCTACCTCAAACTTCAAATACTTATTCCTTATCATCAATTACATTTTATGTGACAATGTTCATAACTCTTGAAGCAATATTTACACATTTATCTCTCTTTGAACTTAGGATTTTCTTTAAGAAATATAATAACTTCTTTACTTTTTAAGGTATCTACTTCAAACTTCAAATATATATTTCTTATCATTACACAAATGTTGTGTGACAAGGTCCATAACTCTAGCATGACTATTTATAGAATTATTCCCCTTGATCTTGGAATTTTTGTTAACAATATTATTTTTTTAATATAACTTAATACATAATTATACATAATTGATTTTTCTTTCAAAGTTTTGTCCTCCTTACTGCGTCCAGTATTTTATTAGTCGAGCTTCGCTGTCTCCTGTGACAGCTCTTGTTCTGTTTGTTTTTGTTGTTGTTTTTTTTTTCATAAGATTTTATTCAAGAAAAATTTAGATATTTTGTATCACCATTGCAGAAAAATTTAAATCTTTTTATAAAAGAAATGTAGGCTATCAAGAAAGTTTATAATACGAGTAAGGTCTCTTTACTTTGATTTGATCAGTGTTTTTTATAGGCAGGATAAATGAATAAATAATTATAAATGAGTACTTTTTATAGGGTATATTAGGGTAGTTTTATGAATTTGGTTCCATTCATGTGCAGTTGTTTGAATCTGCTGTTAATGTATTAGATAAGTATATACATGTAGAACAAGAAATTACAATAGAACCTGTTTTTGTTATTTTACTGGCTTTCTATATTAATACATGTACACAGAAATGCTAGGTTTGTTTTATTGTACAATGTATGACATGACATATCTGTCTATTTCAGCTTGAAGAAGGAGAAATTGATGTGAGACTTAATTCTTTTAAAGGTTGTGTTTCCCAAAGAAAATAAAACTGAACTGTGTGACTTCGATACAGTCATATAAATGTTATTAAGTTGTGAACACAAAAATCTTAGTGACTTTTTAGAGTTCTGTTGTTGAAGAAAAAAGTTTTAAATAAGCTGAAAAGTTTAAAATCTGTAAATTAAAACAATGGCTGAGGGAGGTGAGAATGATTTTAGGGGTCCTATAACCCCCATTAAAGTTAATGAGATAGATGGTCTTATTAAATATCTTCAGAGTATTAACTGGACTGAACCATGGTTCTCTGGTCTTGCAGCATTCCATATAAGTTGTGCAATATTGACAGTACTAACAAGAAACTCTGGAGTTCCCCAAGCTATTTATTTTAGCGTGTTGATGATTTTGGTATTTTGTGCTGAATTTATAAATGAATGGGCTGCTGAAAATTGGAGACTGTTTTCAAGTGAGCAATATTTTGATAGCAATGGTTTCTTTATATCCATAGTGTTTTCTGTACCCTTGTTACTTAATTGTTTAGTGATAGTGATCACATGGCTTTGGGATGTTGGAATGCTCATACAAAATGTTAAACAGATGAAGATAAAACACAGAAGTAAACTTGCAGAGAAACGGAAAGAAAAACAAGATAAAGAGGAGAATGAGAGAGATGATGATGAAAATAACATTGGTGCACAGGAAAAGGAAGATGTAGAAGAAAGTTCCGAAAATGATGAAGAAAATTCAGAAAGTGAGGATAAAAAAACTAAGTGATGTGAACTTTTAACCAGAATATACTTTGGTATTATAAAAACTTTGACTTGTTGAGTGTTGACTCAAATTCAAATCGACCTTTCTTCACAATGAAACAGATGTTTTAAACCGTTTGAACTGAGATGTAGTCATGTTATATTATTTAATCCATTGTATTACATATCATCAATGCATAATATGTTATAAAGATTGATACATACATACCAAATTCATGCCTATTCTGTTTCAGTCATTCATTGTCATAGTTTTTATAAAGACATCACTTGACCAGTGTGAACATTTCTTGTAATGCTTTTTATTTATTTAGAAAAAATACAATAAACACACGGTGCTTGTATGAGCTTCTGGGATTATTGGCTGTAGGTTGTCAATAATTGTTTCAAATAACAGTCCTGTGTCTTAGATAAATGATAAATGGCATATTGCATTAAGCTCTAGTTAAGATCAAAGGACTAAAAACAAAATGATGAAGTACAAATGTACCTTAATGATGTTGTTAAAAGTTTAGTTGTTTAACTTTTTAATTGGTTTAAATATCTTTTCTTGACTTGAAACTTTGCTTTTTTGAAATGAGAAATATTGTTTATTATTTATGGTTTGGTAGTATTATGCTGCCCTTTGGTACATTTTTATGCAACACTTAGTCCCTTCCCTATGTGAGCAATGAAGGAGCAATAATGGCCCTATTGTTTACAAAGGAGGTACATGTACTGTTTTGTTCACAGGATGTTTGTAAAATAGTTTGGGTTTTATATAAATAACATTTTCGCTTTGTGTAACAAACAAAAACTTGCATGATTTAATCTTTATAGTTGTAAAATTTGATAATGTTTTTATTTGAAAAAGAACATTGCCATAAAGCTTGGGTTTATATCATTTTAGGTGCAATTTTCTGCAAATTAACTTTTGTACATAAATAAATGCGTTATAACAAACATGCATTATAACTCTTAAAACACAACTTTCATTTACTTCATTAATGAAAGCTTTTTGTATTCCTCACAAAATCACTGTAAGTGGCCAAAATATGATTAAATAAAAAGTGAAAACTACATTTTGTGTTTTGTTTTTAAGCATCGTAAATCTTGTTGTTTTCCATGTCAAATCATTGTTAAAGAAATTATGCTTTTTGTGTGAAGCCTATTCAGACAAATATGGTAGAAATCTTTACAATCTAAAGTATTTTATATTTATTAAAGACAAAAGTGTATTGTTATTTATGTAAAATGATACAAACACCAGATAAATATAGTATGTGTAGGATGCTACATACACAAAGAGCACAGTTTGTGGACAAGTTTAGGTGTTTGACAAGTTTTGAAATTTGATATGTATAATTTAACAGGCCTTTTATATAATGCTTCCCTATTATCAAAGCAAATTATATATCTGTTTATTTTGTAGTCCTATCAATGCATTGTAATACAAATCTATTCTTTTTGAAAATAGCTTTATAAGCAATTTAATGTTTCTAGTTCTTATAAAGTATCAAATTACTTGATTTTAGAGTAATTACATGTACACGAAATGTTTTACATACTGTTAAATGGCTAAACAGTGATAACTTTGGTCAGGGCAGTCAACATCCTCTAAAATTCCAGTACCCCTTGAAGAATTTTCTTCAAACATAGCTCAAATGTTCATCTCATTAAAGCAATGTGCAAATCCATGCCATCTCTGTGCTGTCACAAGATCATAATTGAAATAGACACATGCTATTGCTGTGCAGGCTCAAGGTTATCTTTGAATGTCATATAATTTTGTGTTACTCTATAAATCATTTACAACAAGCATTTGATAGTATTGCGGGCAATACAGTAGTCCCCTACCGGTCCCTCAAAAAGTTCTTTAATTGTCATACACTCCTGTGTATTGCCATTTATAATGAATTTGAGGATGAAGTCTGTATTTGAAAATATCGACCACAAAACATAATAAAATAAGTTTGTCTATATCACAGTAATGTGTTAAGTTTCCATGCTTAGTAAGGAAATTATGTTTATACAACCTTGTCATATTATTACGATGTGTGATTTTAAAGTAAATCCTATAAGGAATGAAGAAGTTGGAGTGAAAATACCAGTATCTCGAAAAAAATCTAAGTTCAAGGGGGACATTAATTCTGGAAATAGTCTTGCTAGAGTATTTAAACTTCTCAAAAATGTCGAGTGATAATAAGAAACATATATATGAAGTTTGAAGTAGATACATTAGGAAATAAAGAAGTTATTTAAAAAAGACAACATTTTTTCCCCTAAAAAATCTAAGTTCAAGGGAGGTAATACTGATATTTTTTGTGCTAGAGTTATAAACCTTGTCACATATGATGTGGTTGATGACCAGAAACTTATATTTAAAGTTTGAAGTAAACACCTTAAGAAATAAAGAACATATAGTGAAAAATCTGAAAAATTTAAATCAGAAATCTTGAAATTCAGGCTATTTGTTGCCATAGCAACCAGAATTTTCAACATAAGAAAAAAAGAAAAAGATGTGCATAACCTCCAGACTGCCATCTACCCATATTTCAAGTTTCATAAAAATATTTTCAGTACTTTTTGAGTTATCACTGGATCCAGTTTATGTGTTAAATTTGCCATATTTTCAGACTATTTGTTGCCATAGCAACCAGAATTTTCAACATAGGAAGAAAAAAAAAAGACGTGCATAATCTCCATACTGCCATCTATCCATATATCAAGTTTCATAAAAATATTTTCAGTACTTTTTGCGTTATCACGGGATCCAGTTTTGTGGACGGACGGACTGACGGACTGACAGACAGACAGACAGACGGACGGAGGGTAAACCTAAAGTCCCCTCCGGTTAAACCGGTAGGGGACTAATAAGGCAGTTCTGGCAGCATATACTCCACTCTCCTGCCAGCTCACCCTTGTAAGATAGCTTCTCGTCTGCTCTGTAATTCTATATCCCTGAAGCGTTTCAGTAAACCTTGTCTCTAAGTTCACTTCAAGTTGATGTACAGCCTAAGCCGCTGTTTGGCCAGCTCAAGGTCACAATTGAAGGTCAAAATTCAGAAAATTTTGTGTCTGCAACGAGTGCATTATAAATTCTATACCTGCTTCAACCTTACCTCAGTATATTCACTTTAAACTACATAAAATCCGGTCATAGAGAGGATACTTTTTATTTTGTCTTCTAATTTCACTCCATTTTTCTAGCATACAGATGAATAAGCTAAATTGTTTAATCGAGTAAAGTGTTATAAATGGAACGACAAGAGCGATCATTGAACATGTGTTGCCTCATGATGCCAGTTGCATGTTGCAGCTACTGCATGGTTCATACCAAATTCTCAAATCAAAATTCAAGGACTTTTCAAGGACTTTTCAAGGTAAAATTGTCATTTTCAAGGCATTTTTTTCCCGATTGATCTTATTTAAAATTATACTTTTACAACCATATCTGTGATATACATTTTTATTGCAATTGATCTTATTTAAAATTATACTTTTACAACCATATCTGTGATATAAAACATGTAAATAAAACATGTGTATTTCAATTTAAGGTTCAAATGACTAGAATTGCAAAACAGTGACTATATTAAGAAAATCAGCACAGACAGTAGAATATATGAACACCAAAACTGTAACATATAGGTGATTGAGTAAATTCACACAACTCTATCTAGTTTTTCCTTTCTTTTTTGGATTTCTCTTCCAATTTCCTCAACTTCCAGTTTCTTTTCTTTGAAGCCCTTTCTTAGAATGTTTGATTCAGTCACAAATCAATGATTACTAGAAGTGGGTGGGGGTGGTATTGTCATGTCATGCACAGTTTCCGTTGTGGATAGGGATGGCAAAATGTTATTATTTGAATCAGATCTACTGCAATTTTCAGTTTTGACATTTATAGTTCCTTCCTGTCTGACAAATGCAAGGCCACACTTCGTCAATGACGACTTGATGTCTAGATTTTTTAGGTGCTTTGCACCCCTCGCATGCGATGTTAATGCACTCTCTCCCATTTGCGACAAATCGATGGTTTTCATACACATGGTGCATTGTGCTTTTCGTGGGTCTTGTATAACTTGTTTTACCCAACTGTATTGTTGAAGCCATTTGAGCTGAAACGTACATTTCTTAGTGTATTTTCCCATTTTTTACTTCGCAATGGAAGCTGACATTTTGTACACAATTTGCGATGACGTCATACACAAGTGCTTGTTAAAATCCGTGCCAAAACCGTAACGCTGGCTAAACACTACTAAAACAGATCCAAATGGGCGCACTCGATCGGGCTGCCTTCGTTCACATGTCCGATTTTGTAGCGGAAAATTTGCCTGACCTTTACAGCGACAGGTTTTATACCGTCCCTTTTGGATTTTCAAGGCATTTTACCGAAATTCAAGGGGGTTTACTGAAATTCAAGGACAATTTTAGTGTTTTTTCAAGGCAACCCTGAATTCAAGGACTTTTCAAGGTTGAAACCAAATTCAAGGACTTTTCAAGGCCCGTGCGAACCATGTACTGTGTAGCTGGAGACACAAAAATCATTAATGGGGTGAAATGGATTTTTTTATTCAAGGGCCATGACTCGGCCAAAAAATTATTCAACCGGAAAACCTGTGTAATGTATGCAAGTACTTGCTATCAATTAGTTGTGTAAAGTTTCATTGAAATTGCATTAGTTGTACAAGAGTAGTGTGAACAAATTTTAAAAGTGAAAATAAATCAAGGGCTATAACTCTGACAAAAATAATTGGACCAGAAAATGCCAATGATATGAAAAACTAGTCGGTGCTGATCATTTCTGTAAAGTTTGAATGAAATTGCACTAGAAGTTTCTAAGGAGTAGAACGGACAGACGACGACGTAGAAATGATCCCTATCTGTCTCCACTACTCTGAAGAGTCAACACAAAAATAACAAACTCCACTGAAATTTTGAACATTTACATTTATTATTGCATTTACTCAAGAATATATATGGTTACAAACATTCGTATTGCACTGTCATTCTGTCTAAAAATATGTAATGTAATTAATGAATACATAATTATGATATTAAAGGTGATGAAAGATAGAGTGATAGGGAGATAAATATGATCAGTCAAACAGATATGACAAAAACTGCAGTGAATTTGCAGAATTTCTTAATAACTATTATTTATCTTCTGGTTGTTTGGAAATTAAAATACATCAACAAGAAAATAATCACTTAATCAACTTTACATGAAAATATTGTACCTACTGAGATTTTGATTATATCATAACTATAATAATCATATAGTAACCAAAGTGTTCTTAATTAACCAGGTTTTTCTTTTTTTCCAAACATGAAGTTACTCTCATTTGAAACTGCATTTAATTTTACCATGAATCGTTTATTTTAAGCTTGATAATTAAAGCAGTTTTAATTTTACAAACCAATTCTACGAAGTTATCAAACAACCCTCAAAAATAATATTTCTGACAATTTAGACGGAAGTCTCATAATCAAAATTAAATAATAAAAATTTGTTTTATCCATAGCTAAAACCATTTCTATATGTCAATTTCAGAAATAGCGCAAGTATTAATGTTAGAAAAACTTCTTTGCAATTGTCTTACAAGTCCTTCACATTTTACAAAACTGAATGAATAAATTAACCGTATTATTTCCTGTACGCGCATGTTACTTTTGATAAACAATCATCTTTGTATATCACTGATATATGACAGTCAATCTTAAATCACATTTTATCTGTAGTGGTACAGGCTTTACACGCTAGTTTATTTATACCCTCAACATAGCAGCAAAAAAAACCAGTAAGCAAGAAAATTCAGCCTGTCACTATGCCACTTCCTCTAATCTGGCCCTCTTATTAGCTCCGGCTTGTTTCTTTTTAGCATTTGCAGCAGTGTTATTTTCTTTACCATCATTTGATTTGTTTGCGTGTTGTACATATCTAGTTACTGTTGATACACCATCTACAAACTTTGTCTTGAACAAAACATTGGCATTGTTGAACATTCCGTCTTTAAGAGAGACAACTATGAACTGCAATAGAAGAAATATACAAATTCAGTCTGTATGAATAAACATCTGGAAATAGAATTATACATTTACCTTGTGAAATAATATTCAAACTGGTCATTTGTCAAACAGATTTCTTCTTTCTAAACCAATAAATGACAACCAAAATGTGTGGATTCCATGTTAAAACCTTTCATTTTTCTGAAACTTCTAACATCCAAAATGTAAACAATATCTTGTAATGGCATAGCAATGATTTTCTTTTTAATTTTCAAAACAACCTCTGGCTTTCTGAAGGGGAAAATATCGTGGATAAATCAGAAAAGGGGAAATCAAATTCCCACCGAGAATAGAATTTACCCACACATTTTATAAAATTTCAATTTCAATCCAATCTAACATACATGGTTCATAGCAGAGGCTTTCTATAAGAACCACCATTGTCTTTTAGCTGATATATTTTGGTGCAGAATGTGCACACTGAGGGCATTTGGGGAAAATATTTTCATTTTTGGAGGAAAATATACCTATTTTGGGCTAGGGGAAACATCCTTTATTCAGCTGTAAAATAATGGTAAAATAATCACTGCATAGGCTTGTGAAGTTGTGAAACATCAAGTCATCCAAATTCTGCTCAACAGAACTCGGCTACACAAGCAAAAAGATACTTACACACTTATATCATAAATTATCATTATGGCTGGTGGCCCATATGTTAAACAAACGCCCAACAACAGTTACCATATCATAAGTAGAGAATTTTCAAAGAATCTGAAGCTAGACATAAACCTATTTAAAGTCTAATAGAAGTTACGACTAAGATAAGAGTACCTGTGAATGTTTGAAGTGAGATTTGATCATCTGTCCTATATTTTGTGTATGTGAGATATCAAGTGCTGCATCCACCTCATCCAAGATATAAATAGGAGCTGGTTTAAACAGCAACATAGCCAAGATGAGAGACAAAGCAATCAGGGACCTGAAAAATATCATTTTATCATAGTGTAACAAAAATTACAGACATTTTATTGTATTTCATGTTAAATTAATACTACTAGGGTCATGTGTCAACTTGACAAGGATACAAAAAATATTAGTGTTGGGGAGATACAGCAAAGTATAAATTCAGATCAGAAAATAAGGAAAGATAACTATAGTCAACTGTCGATGCAGTTGGATGGTTTATATTCTATTTCTAACAAGTTTCCTTTCCATATGTGAAGAGAGGAACTGAGTTATCAATTACATTTTACTTTAAGGAAGACATGATTTACATGTCCTGTTGAGGTTAATATACCAAACATCACAATATACAATGTAACATTATTTAAAGTTAATTACCTTTGACCTCCTGATAATTCTGAGAGAGAATCTTTCCATACATCCCCAAAACCAACCTTCACCTCTAAACCATCCAGCACTGACTGACCTTCTGGTGGAGCAAGTTTGGCTCGAGCACCTGGCAGCAGGGTGGAGTATATACTGCCAAAATCCTAATTCAAAAGAAATATAACATGTAACTGTTATATAGACCCTTTCATTTAAGCGATAACAGTCCGGGAAGAGCTACTTCCCTTACCGGATGTGACGTAAATGGGGGATAAAACTATGCAGGCCGCATAGAGTGTTAGCTTATTGAAAAGTTAAATGCGTAAATACTGATCGTTCAATTATGATTATAACATGTAAAAATTTACGCATGCATACATATATTCAATATCAAGACAATAGAAAAAAATACAAAAACAAAGATTGAGATTAATTCTCGCTACGGAGTGAAACAGTGAAATTTCATAGTGAATACAGTATATTTATTAATTAGATCTAGATTTTCTCTAATGCCAGGATAAAAAGCTAGTAACTAAAACAAATTTTAATATTTTATAAACACCCATACGCACTGAAATTGCCTATTATAAATTTAAATGGCCGTTTTCTAGTTTTCTGTGATATTTTCTGCCATTTAGAAAATTCTGGCGTATTTGTGACAAACATGAAAATAAGATTGCCAATGTCCTGTTTTTCAAGCTTTAATAGAACAACAACAGAATTCATTCTGTCAATAGTTACTGATTCTTTTTCATTAGGCCTATGCCGTATAAAAATATTTCAAAGAACCAGTGAAGGATATAATTATATAAATAGTCTGGAAAGAACGAAAACCATGTGGCATTGACTTTTATAATTTTAGATTCGCAACAAACGATAATAAAATAATTTTGATATTAAAAATTATTCTTATGGTTATAAAAATAAAGACCTTTTCCTAGTAACTTATTTCATTGATATATAGATGTGTATATATAAGCACCACTGGGCCGTAACATATTAATTAAAAGGGTGCATATGTTGTATATACAAGCAGCACTTGCCTGTGATATCATAAATCACCAGGGTGCATTTTTTAGAGTTATAACATTACACCAGATTACGTCACTTTTGTTAGTTGTCAAAAAATTTTATAGTCCGAGTTTTGTTATGGATCATCCTAGGGACTTTATAGGTCATGCCTTACCGATTTGACACTCGATCCAGAGTCCTACCAACTGGCACAGTCAAAAATAAGTAAAATTTTTATTATTATTTTTTTGAATATTTGATAAGCAGAGTATGAATAAAAAAGTATCAATTTGAAAATATCACTTTAGCAGCTTAAATATATTGGTGGGATGTACGATTTTTGAGAGTGCATTTTTTGCCGACACAAATAGTATACAGTCATGTACATTCAAAAGAATTTTTACTTTTTATGCCTTTACATTTTTTTTTAAATAACAAAAAATAATATTGTTGTTTTTCTTTGTCTAAGTCATGCTTAAATCAAAATGATTTTTAATAAAGCCGTTTTTCGAAACCACAGAATCCTTACATTTTTGAAACTCAAAATATCTTTTGGGCATTGTATATTAGCAGAGACATAGATACATTATCTATATCTCTGGAAAAGTTAGTACGATTTAACTGCCTGGAAAAATTTTCATTATTAAGAATCTAACGAAAATGGTCAGTTAGCCAGCAATATGGTCTACTATTAAAACAAATCGTTAACCTTATTAAAGTAAACATTTTTATTAATTTCACCATCCTTTTTATGTAATATCTTATTCAATTACACAAATTTTGGCAATTTCAATCTGCCAACCTTACAAGAGAAATGATTAAGATCTTTATATCCCTCTATTATTGTACTTTATCGTATCGGCATTGTCCACCGTATCCCCCAATGACGTCATCCAAGGGCGACAACTTGAATACGGTCTTAAATGAAAGGGTCTATACACAGCTTTCAACAAGAAATATTCCATGTATGAACGATATAATAAATATCCCGGTATGGTGTAAAATTCAAGATCTAAAATATGACCTACATGTTGGTCAGGGTGGTTTAAGTAAATGTCAAGGTCACATTTCAACATGTTTAATCAAAGTTTTCATCTAAGGGTGAATTGTAAAATAATAGTGTATTTCATAATAAGTCTATATTCCCCAATTGTATTATGTTTCAAGTTGTTTGTAGGCAGGTAGACATTGCAGAGTAAAATATGCCCATTACAGGTTTTTTCCCCAGTATTTTGGGGAACATGACCCATACCCATGGAATTGGAAATTCATTGATGTTTTGTTAAAATTTGGGGAAAAATGCATGACAAATTATGCAGTGATTAAATGAATGCAAAAAAGCCCTGTCTAGGATGGCATCTTCAAGCATTTAAACACCATAACAGTGAAGAAGCCCTAATTTTCAAAGATTTTAGAATTTGTTATTCATTATTTTTATTTTGTAACTTGCAATTGGGAATTTTTTCCTGTGAACTGGGAAATTAGTATACTATTTTCAATTGGGTATAACCGAATATCGGCTAGAAAATAAGCCAAAAAAAAAAAAAAAAATCCCTGCATTAATATCAAAATAAATTTGCAACCATACTAGGGCATGTATTTTAAGTAAATTCATTTGTCAAACCAATGACAGACAGTTGCTATGTGAATAACACATTAAAGACAGTGCTAATTTTGATTGAAGAAATTACAATACCTTATTGACTTGTTCCCAAGCTTTCTTCAATGCCTCATTTTTCTTTTCATCAAGTTCAAGAATAACTGCAGAAATCTTGGCTTTATCATTGAGCACAATCTTTCGTTTCTTCATCAAATCTTGGTACTGGAGGATAAAACATGGGTAAGAATGGTATTAGAGATAGAGATTATCTGGGGAATGTAGGTCAACTGTTATCAAGTAATAAACTAGAGGATGCTTTTGTAAAAAAGCGCATGTCTCCCCCACTGCTGAGAATAAATGTGAATGGAAACAGGAATGGAAATGGAGATAAGATAATGTAAATACCCGGTAGTCACTTCAATGAAGGCTGTCTATGGATGGTTTCTATTGTTAAGGTTGTATGAGAAGATGCTTCCTAAACTGTTTGTTTTTAACCAGGTATTACATTTTGAATATGTCTCCCCCCAGTTTGAGGGTTGTAGGTCAAAAGGAACTCTAGTTATCATCCGGAAATGAGAAATTGACCAACGGTCACTGTGACCTTGACCTTTGACCTACTAACCCCAAAAACAATAGGGATCATCTGCTCTATAAGACCAATCATCCTATGAAGTTTGAGGGCTGTAGGTCAAAAGGAACTCTAGTTATCATCCGGAAACGAGAAATTGACCAACGGTCACTGTGACCTTGACCTTTGAACTACTGACCCCAAAAACAATAGGGATCATCTGCTCAATAAGACCAATCATCCTATGAAGTTTGAGGTCTGTAGGTCTAAAGGAACTCTAGTTATCATCCGGAAACGAGAAATTGACCAACGGTCAGTGTGACCTTGACCTTTGACCTACTGACCCCAAAAACAATAGGGATCATCAGCTCTATAAGACCAATCATCCTATGAAGTTTGAGGGCTGTAGGTCAAAAGGAACTCTAGTTATCATCCGGAAACGAGAAATTGACCAACGGTCACTGTGACCTTGACCTTTGAACTACTGACCCCAAAAACAATAGGGATCATCTGCTCAATAAGACCATTCATCCTATGAAGTTTGAGAGCTGTAGGTCAAAAGGAACTCTAGTTATCGTCCGGAAACGAAGAATGGACGGACGGACTGACGGACGTTCTCACAGGACAGTAATTATGTGGCTACTCTATTGTTCTCTCTATTGTTCTTTTTAGCCACACAAAAGAAAATAGCCACATAAAAGCATTACGGAATGAATGACATCAAAGAGAAAGAACAGTTACCTATTGTCCCTCTAGCCACATAATTACTCTCCTGTGAGTGCGGACGGACGGACGGACGGACGGACAGGGCAAAAACAATATGTCTCCCCCCGAGGTGGGGGAGACATAATTAGACAAGCTGTTTGTGGTGAAAGTCAAAGCAGCCTTGACCTTTCACAAACTGATCACAAATCAACAGATGTCATCTTCAAGTTATGATCAATCTTCCAAGGAAAACCTACCTAAAATCAAAAGGGTTCATCAACACAACTGTCATGTCCACTTACCCTAATGTAGACCAAACATTTTCTTTGAACTGATAAAAAAGGTCTGATGTACCTACCAACACACTAATAAAGCAATATACCCTGCCTCCAAAAGCTGCGTGATAATGCCTTATCTTACTTTAATGATTAATAAGTGGACTGACAGCACATTGATCAATTATTGGATAAAATCAGAATGTTCATTTGGGATGTTATACTTTTCCAGTGAATATACATGTATATTTCACTTTCTTGTCACTGTGAATACAAATAAATTAGAAATGCCTAGTAAAAATCTAAGCAGGATACAGAATTAAGATTACCTGTTCCTCAGCTTTTCCTAACATATTCATGGCTCTCATGTTAACATTCCTCGCTAGTTTCTCTTTTGTCTCTGTCAATTTCTGAATTCTTCTCTCACTTTCCTTTGGATCATTAACCTTAAAATCATACGCTGTGTTTGGCTGGTTAAACTGCTTCCTCTCGTCTACTATCCACTCATATGTCTCAAGCATGTGCTCCACCTATAAAACATAAACATCAAATATAAAGTTAGGTTCATTGCAACTTTTGTCCTAAATTGAACCCCATGTTCTTTGTATCATATTTTTGTGTTAAATGCTCATAGTTTTGACTTTTCCCCCTCCCCTACAAATGAAAGATCACAAACTGAAACATATACAGCATTACATTGATCACAGATCTTGATGCATTTCATATGAATTTTATATTTCACCATATTTACATATTTCTTGTAAATTTGTAACAAAAAAAGTTTAATTATCTATAAATTAATAGCTAGTCAAATTCTGGAGGAGCCAATTTACATGAATGCAAGTAAAAATTGTCAGAAAACTTGAAAACCCTGAATTTATTATTATTTCAATTAGCTTTATATAGAAGAGAGTTTTCAAGAATAGAAAAAAAACCCTTAACTTCCGGCAAATGCCTGAAAACTTTGTAACAGGGTTCATACAGACATCCAGTATCAAAATTCAAGGACTTTTTAAGCAGTTTTTAAGCATGTTTTTCCATTTTTCAAGCACAATTTGTTGCGTCTATATCCTACACAATGTTTAACCAATATTAATTTATAAGTCATTTCTTGTTGAAAATACATTTTCTGGCTACAGTTTCTATAGAATAACAACAAAGATAGCAACAAATACAAACTTAACTGCCACCCTGTTGTATGGCCCCCTGTTAAACCCCTAACTTCAATATATCATAAACAAGATCAGGTTTTTTTTTGTTTTGTTTTTTTATTTGTTTATTTTTACCGACACTAGTCTGTCATTCAATTATTTTCAAGCACATTTGTAGCGAATTTAAGCACTTTTTAAGCACTTTTCAAGAGAGTTATCAAATTCAAGGACTTTTAAGCATTTTTTATCATTTTTAAGCACTTTTTAAGAAAGGGACTGAAATTTAAGCACTTTTTAAGACTGTACGAACCCTGTGTAATCATGCAATTTAATGGATGCTGTTGTAATAAAACTTTATTTTTATTTCATAAATAATAAAAAAGAAGTCACAAGAAAAAGTTACCAGCTTTGAAGCATCTTTAGTGTCTTTCTGGAACTTGACAATTTTGTTATCTAATTCTTTTATTTTAATCTCAGAATTATGATGCTCTTTCTGTAGAGTTTTTTGTTCAGATACTTTAGCACCAATATCCTTGTCACAGGCCTTCAGGAGGGCCTTCTGTTTATTCACCTCTTCCTGGGCTGCCTTCACAACTTCCTGTAAGCAAATCATATATAATTTTACAAAATGAATTTATAATGAAAGGGTTACCCAATATACAATCTAATCTAGTTTGAATTCTGAACAGTGTTTAGCCGTAACAAGTGAAGTATCTATTAACTTTCAGCATTAAGGTTACTACAAACAGGTTTCAAGAAAAGTCAAGCCTCTAATTGAGCAAAATAACTAAGTTAATTAAAATGTATAACATATAACCACACTTACATATGACATTCTCATATACTTTTTTTAGCCTTTTTTGAAATTGGTGATGAATTGTTCATTGATATTGATCACTATTTTAAGACATATTTTGAGAAGATAATCATACAAATATCTACACAAACCTTGGCTTCGCTGGCTTTACCATCTAGTTCTTCAAGTTGTGACTGGTACTGTTTGATGGTTTCTTCAACTGTTGCTAGTTGTTCATCATATGAGGTAATTTCCTTCTTTAATTCCTCAACTTCAAGCTTTATACTATCTACCTCCTACATATATATACAAAAATATCTTTAATATATTTATGGAGCTTTTTAACATTTTGTGCTTAGATTATCTACTTATATGTTGTACAATGTCAACACAAGCTAAAATAATGATGAAACTTGAATTCATTTCAAATATAAATCTGTATCTGCAGGCATCTTATATTTGTCTTGTAAAACATAATGATGCCTAAATAATATTAATCTACTCTATTCCAAGTTAATTAACTTTTCCTTGGTTAGTATTCTTGTCAATTCTGGTTGCATTAATTGCTTAATTACAGTGTATTCATTTCTTTGTTGTAATTCTTGAAAAAAGCATAATAGCTTTACAATAGTGTGAGTATAAACAAAAGCTCTGCATGTGGTGTAAACATTCGTCTGTTAAGGGCATCATTTTTTTGACAAAAATTTATAAAAAAGTTATAAAGGGGCATAATTCCTAAAAGGTAACTTTTAGAACTATGTTCCTTGTCTAACGACTGCACCTTGTCATAAGCAAGTATTCCAAGTTTCATGTTGATCAAATGATAAAATGTTTGAATAATGGGCTACAGCAAAGATTTTGCACGAGGGCAAAAATGACGATGCAGTGATCACTATAGTTTGGCTTTTTCTTTGAAACAGGTGAGTTAAAAATATACCTGTGACTTTTGTTTCATTATTTTGCTTGACTCCTCTGTCTTTTTCTTGGCTTTTGTCACAGCTTGTTCAGCATCTTTCAACTCTTTCTCTCGTATCTGTTTGGCATTCTTAATCTTATTCTCCAGATCTTTTACTTTAGTTGAGTTTTTCTTCTTTATTTCTTCTGTTCTCTTTGCTGTTTCTTCATAATCAACTGAAATCAAAATCTTTTAAATATTAGTAAATGTTAGCACATTTTTTTCCCTATCAGTGGCTAAACTGAACTTTTAACATGGCTGTTGGAACTATATTTAAAGTTGTTCCATTCAAGGATTTTTCACATTAAGTATTTTGAATTAATTCATCATTTAACATATCCAATGTTCATTGCAAAAAATTGAACATTGGTCACTTATTATCATGTTAAACCAAACCTTTGATACAAAATTGGTAGTAAAGTTTACATTTTGTACACAATTTTACTCATGGTTATACTAAATGAATTGCGCTTATAACTTTGGTTCCTGACTCAATACTTACACCTATTAATGCTCATCAAATGAAGATAAGGCACCAATCTTAAGATATTAATTTTTCCCCAATATGAAATATACACAGCAAATTATAAAAAAAATGTTCCAGACTCACCAATATTTTCCTTGAGTGTGTTGATTTCTTCCAGCTGTTGATGATGTGAACCTTGTTCTAGTTTCTCCTTCAGATGTTCTA
The DNA here is from genome assembly GCF_026571515.1 of Ruditapes philippinarum. Classification (NCBI taxonomy): domain Eukaryota; kingdom Metazoa; phylum Mollusca; class Bivalvia; order Venerida; family Veneridae; genus Ruditapes; species Ruditapes philippinarum. The sequence continues at coordinate 66,114 of NW_026861544.1, forward strand.
CTTCCTGTTGTTTCAGATCATACTCCTGCTTCAACTTTGTAAACCTTAAACAATCAAGTTATGTCAAATTATAATAATTTCAAAATTGCTTCTTGCTTGGCTTTTGTTTGGATAAAACTCATTTTCCCTTAATGAAAACTTTTTATAATCTTCACAAACTTGTCACTCCTCTTAACAAATATGTTTTTTGTTTTTTTTGCTGTCTTCACAAACTTGTCACTTATAACAAATACGAAAAGTATGATGAAAATTTTCGAATTGTTGTTATGTTGAAAAACAAAATCAAACAAACTTAAGGTACCTTTGTGCAACACCTCTTATATTATGAAGTTCTTGTTCAACTTTAGCAAGCTGGTCTTGTTTCTGTCTCAGTTGCTGTTCAACTTCTGTAAATTCTTGAAGTTTCTCTAATATAGAACTCGTCTGTGCTCTAGCACCTGAATAAAGAAATTTTACATCATTTACATATAGTATAATAATCAGTTGCTTACAAAATTTTAAAAGTATCGAAAAAATATCCATATGAAAAGTATACTGTTACCAAAAAAACAACTAGTTCTAATAAATAATAAATCGCAGATGGTTGAATCAGTATAAATCATATTAAATGTAATAATTAATATATCTACTTTATATTTAATTTCACTTATGTTGCAACTATTTTGCTTAAGTCTACAAAATACGTGTTGCATCATGAAGGAAAGTGTCTTCCTATAAAAGTTTAACCGAATGTAAAGTTTAACAAATATACCTTTAAGAGCTAATCTAGAAACAAATGACTGAATACAGATAGAAACTCAAGTGAAATCCTTGACAACCCATTAACAGTTTAGAACAACTTTTATTCTCTGATATAAATGATAAGATTACACTCTTCTATACCTTCCAAACAGAAAACATTTTTATTACAGCATGACAATTAACTCACCTCCAGTAAGGGTTCCAGCAGGATCAAATGAGTCCCCACCCAGTGTCACAGACCTCTTCTGAATCCTATCATCAAATGTAACTTTTTTAGCTACGTTCATGTCCGTACAAACAAATGTTGAACCAAACACAAACTCCATTGCTGCTTTCAGGTTATTGTCAAAGCCAATCAGTGACAGGGCGGTATGTACATTATCTTTTCCAACCTGTTCAATATAATACATTTTCATTAAATAACAAAAGATTTTCAATAACATACTGTTACAATAACAGTAAAAACATGATGCATATTTAGTTTATATCAACCAGATGCTTTTGCCGAATTTCTTATTCTTCTCAAATTTGTGTTTACTTCTGATTTGTCTGGCAAGTATAAACAATATTTTTTTTTTTTAGAAATTATCTATAATAGTGGTTAATACATGTATTTCAAGAAAATGACTGATCATCTGACATACTGGTTTTGTTCCAGTAAAAGAATTTTTTTTTAGTTGGCTTGCTAATGAGATATTTGGCATGATGTACCAAACAACTGAAAGATGAACAAATATTTTTCATAAGGCCTAAAAAAAAAATTGTTTTGTTCGGGTCACCCGACCCTACCTAATAATATACGCCGACCCTACCGTTTTTTTCGTGTCAAAAAAAAAAAAAAAAAAAACAGATGAAAATACCATATTATTGAGGTACGGTACGGTACAGGTTTTATCGCCGCTCTTAGTTACAAAATGGCGGATCACATCGTCATTATTTGTAAAACGGCGTGTGATCTTCACCAAATGGCAGAACGCCGAGAGTTTAAGATTGTTTCACCTAAAATGTCTTTTGAAAACATAGAAGGGATGTATTTGTGCCACCCGGGAGGGATGTCAGAAATTTCCATATCTACATTTCAATATACTGGTGAATAAAAAAAAAAAAAAAAAAAATCCGACCTACCCTACCTATTCCTTGAGAGCATGTTACCCTAACAAAACAATTTTTTTTTTAGGCCTAAATGGAAATACAGTGAGACAAAATTACACTGGCATGACAATTGACTGAAAAAATTCACAATCACACAAGAACTCTTGCAAAATTACTTATATTTACAAAACAATACAGAAAAAATAAGTTTCGTACCTCCACCCCAAACAATCTATTAAAGCATATTCCTGCTAAATTTGTGTAATGGACTTGCTTTGACTTGAATACAGAACTTTCCATTGCCTCTTTAGAGGTTTTATACAATTTACATACAAAAAGTTAACCATTGCAAATACAAGAGCGATCAGTGATCACATGTGTCGCCTCATGATGGCCAATTTCATGTTGGGACAAGTTTTGTGACAGACGGACAGACAGAGGGACAGTGCACAACTAGACTTGGTACTGATCATTCCTGTAAAGTTTGGATAAAATTGCACCAGAAGTTTATGAGGAGTAGTCCAGACAAGCTTTTGTGTATCTGGCAACACACAGAAAAAAACACCTTTTTATCAAAGGGCAATAAATCAGCCAAAAATCATTCAACCGGAAAACCCGGGCAATATGCGCAAGGACTTGAGCTACAGATCAATCCTGTAAAATTTCATTGAAATTGCATTAGTGGTATAAGAGAAGTAGTCCGGACAAACTTTTAAAATAAAAATTATTAAAGGGCCATAACTCTGTCAAAAATCATTGAACCGGAAAATGCTGACAATATGCACAACTAGACTTGGTACTGATCATTCCTGTAAAGTTTAGATGAAATTGCACCAGTAGTTTATGAGGAGTAGTCCGGACAAGTTTTGTGACGGACGGACAGACAGACGACGGAGAAGTGATCCCTATATGTCGCCACTACTCCGTAGAGGCGACACAAAAACCTGTTTTATAGTAGTAAAAATTCAACTGCCAATAGAATACAGCAAGACCAACCCAAAGTTACCATAATTGATGTAAAGGCTGGTGTATGCTTTAAAGCCTAGTTATAATTATCATTGGTAGTATATATGGAGTATAACATACCAGTCCTTCAGCTTGTTTGACAACATCATTTGGTATATATCTGGAGGAGATTTTGTTGAGAGGTATAATGGTGTATCTTCTACGTAGTTCTCCTTTCTGTAACAACTGTTTACCAGTCTGCTCTGTGTCCACAACTACATTATACAACTGAAACAAACATACAGCTTTCTTGCTTAAAGTATTCTATAAACACTATTTACCTTATGGTATATCAAGAGATTTTTGCACTGTTTTATAGGACTTAAAATCCTAGTAATTCAAAAAGTCATGATAACTTTCGAGCTTAACATTTGGCTCTTCTCCTGGGTATAATTCCTGGCACCAATTGACATTTTGCTGAACAGTTTGGCTTTCCACCTGACAGGATCCAGTCAACATTAACTACTTCACTAGATGCCAATTTGTTTATCAAGAGGTTAATGATAAACAGCTATTGACTCCTGTATGTCATGTGAATTACAACCATTTTCACCAACCCCTTTAAATATACACATTCAAATGCCAGTAAGATAAAGTAAATCAGCCATTTTAATTTAGTAAAACATGGCAGTTCTGTTTCCGTATAGAAACATTTTATACCCTTCCAAGGCATTTTTATGGTGAGATGCATATCTTAAATTTTCCAAAATAAAATAACTATACCTTTCCTCCAGCAGCCACTTCTAGTGCTGTAGCAGTTTTCACATCTTTTACTTTAATTAATTTACACACTAAACCTGACACTTTACTTCGATCAAAATTCTTCTCTGGGTTTTTATAGTCAAAATGAAGGTGTGGAAATCTGTGATAATGAAAAGTACAAATGTATTCAGTTAAGAAACTTAATTTATTAAAAAAAGGACAAAACAAGATTGCATTTGAGAAAAATGCTATGCCACCGCATGGTTCAAATTTCATAGCTGTACATCAAAGGACAAAAAGGTAGGTCACATCATCAAAATCTAGGTCAAAGTTCAATTTTACAACTAAAACTGTGCACACGGTCAAAATGTCATTGCTGTACATCAAAGGACAAGAAAGTAGGTCACTGTCCCCTTGGGCAAGGCATAATTTTGACCCAAGGGTTTAATAACAATCTTCAAACAGGTCCATCAAACAACATTTCAAGTCAAATATCTAAGCTATAGCTTTCTCCCATTCAGAAAACATTTGTTTTATTTTCTGTTTTTACTACGTGTACATAATGAGAATCACTGCCCCTCGTCAGGGCCAATTTTTGACATTTGAACAACTTTGGTAGAGGACCTATAGATGATATTATATATCAAACATCAAAGCTCTATGCCTTGAACCTTCAGACAAAAATATTTTTTTTTTCACTATATGTACATAATGAAAATCAATGACCCCCGGGGCGGAACCAATTTTGACCCCAGGGCTATAATTTGAACAATCTTGCTAGAGGTTCACTACACAATGTTTCATGCAAAATATCTTAACTCTATCCTTTGTAAATTTAGAGAAGATGATTTTTTAAGTTTTAACTATATACATATAAGATAAACCTATGGCTCCCAGGGGCGGGGCTTATTTTGACACAAGAGGCAAAATTTGAACAACTTTGGTAGAGTACCTTTAGATGATATTATTTAACAAATATTAAAGCTATAAGCCTTGTACCTTCAGACAATAAGACTTTTTTATTTTTTACTATATGTATATATTGAAATCAATGACCCCCAAAGCGGGGCAATTTTGACCCAAGGGCTATAATTTGAACAATCTTGCTAGAGGTTTACAACACAATGTTTCATGCAAAATATCTAACCTCTAGCATTTGTCAATTGCTAGAAGAATTTTTTGTAAGTTTTTACTATATACATATAAGGAAAACCAATGACCCCTGGGGCGGGGCCGATTTTGACTCTCTGGCTATAATTTGAACAGTCTGGGTAGAGGTCTACCAGACAATGCCTTATGCAAAATATCTAAGCTCTAGGCCTTTTGGGTCTTTACAAGAAGGTATTTTAAGTTTTTACTATATGTACATATAGCGAAAATCAATGACCCCGGGGCGGGGCCGATTTTGACCCAAGGGCTATAATTTGAACAATCTTGGTAAGGGTCTACCAGATGATGCCTTATGCAAAATATCTAAGCTCTAGGCCTTTTGGGTTTTTACAAAGAGGTATTTTAAGTTTTTACTATATGTATATATTGAAAATCAATGACCCCCAGGGCGGGGGCAATTTTGACCCCAGGGCTATAATATGAGCAATCTTGTTAGAGGTCTACCAGACAATGCCTTATGCAAAATATCTAAGCTCTAAGCCTTTTGAGTCTTTACAAGAAGATTTTTTTAATTTATTCTTATAATTCCTTTTGGTTGCCATGGCAACCAGATTTCTGCATGGAATGAAATTCTTTGAACAACTTTGGAAGCCCTTCACCCAAGGAACAATCCTGCCAAGTTTGGTTGAAATTGGACTAGTGGTTTTTCACAAGAAGATTTTTTAAGTTCACTATATAATCTATATAACACACACACACACAAACACACACACAGGTGAATCGCTATATGCCACCGCATCGCAGATGCTGCGGTGGCATAAAAACCCACAACATTTCTATGTTATACATGTAATGTAAGTTAAAGGTAGCTAATGCTATTAATAACATGAGATCAAAGAAAAATTAGTGCAGAACAGTAAAGGTTTGTCCAACGTAACAGACAAGCTAAATAATTAAGAAAAGAAGTAGACTTTTCTATTGTTTTCTTCTTTTCTTTTTAAAACTTCAAATGAAATCAGAGTTTACCTGGCTTCAAGTGTTTCCATTTTATCCTGTAACCTGTTCACTTCCTGAGATAATGTTCGTCTTTGTGTTTCCAGCATCTCATCTTTACCTTCCTCATAATTTAACTTCTTTAACTCAGCCTGAAATTACAATTACAATCATCAAATCAGTTACATATTAGTGGGTGTAAGTCATCAACTTATTCTTATCTTTGACAAGTGAACAATTTTCCTATATAATCTAATAGTAAAACATGATTAAATTTGACACAAAAAACCTGAGGTTCAGGCATATGCCTGAAAACTTACATATACAGTTGACTCTCGATAACTCGAAATTCAAGGGACTGGGCATTTTACTTCGAGAGAAACGGAATTCGAGTAACGTGGATCTGCCGCCATTACGTTGACATTCGTACATGTATATACATGTACCTGATTGAATGTGCAAAGAAGTAGGTTTGTTATTGTTGATAGCGACAATGCTGCAATATTTAACCGCTGAAATGACTGTAAACCACTTACAAATACAAATTATAAATGAACAAAAATATATTATTCAAAATTTAATGCATGTATATTAATAGTGAAATATAAACACAAGCATTCGTAGCAATGACATAAATGCAAGTGTGTCAGTATTCATCAGTAATGCACATGCTTTTAATACTCACTCATTATAATTCATTACAATAAAAGAACAATAACACATTTATTTCAACAACAATTTATCTAATGTTTGAAGTAAATTGATCATCGGACGAAAACGAAAGTAGCAACTATCGTGAACCAGAAGTACATATCAATGTATGCAATATGACGGAAAATTAATTATAAAAATGTCATTTACGTTGAAAACACACATCAATACCTAGGCTGGCACAATTAAATTAATTAAATCTTAATTTACTTATCTAACTGTTAAAACCAATTAAGTCCTGAAACCGATTAAAGCCACTTTCACGACGTGCTAATAATACATGATGACCGGCAATTAAAATTACCATGAAACGTGTGAATCACGAGTGACAACATCTCAACTTGATGTCGGTCGGCTGTTTTCACACTTCGACTAATTAAGATGAAAATATGTTGGACTTTAATTGACGGGACCAAATTTTCTTTTCAACTAAACAGGAGTCTCGGTAAGTCAAAATTTGACCTAAGCGGAGTTAAAATACAAAGATAAAGAAGGAAATTTGACGGGACTTTAGAAATTCTTCGACTAACGCGGAATTTTGAGTAAAGCGATTTTGACTTATTGAGAGTCAACTGTATGTGTAACAGTAAAAATCTATGTTAGTCATTTAAAAATAATGAACAATGATTAACATATTGGGATATAAGCTGGATATTGCATAGGTAACAACAGCTGTCAGTGGTACAGTGTGCTCAACTATTCTTAGTGCTTGATAGTAAAACAAGAGTCTGGATAGTGTAGATTGTCTATATTTAAAACAGGCCATAATTCTGTCAAAATCAATGTTAAAGAGTTATGGGTGCCAATATTATCCATTACTGCATTAAAGCTTTTCCAAGATATTGAAATCTAGCAATCAACAGTTAAGTCTTGTCCAGATATACACTTGCTAAACCTCTATTTTAAATACAAATACTAGCCATTATTAATATATCAACTTCTAAAATTCCTTCTTCCTAAGCTTACTTATTATATAAAAATATTTCAATTTCTAATATATAGCCTAGATATGGCAAACAGTATTGTAACAGAATTCTATTATAATCTTGATACTTTTATTTATTTTATACATGTATCTATGTATTTGTTCAGACACTGATATATAAATTGTTACCTCTAATTTGTTCAAGTTTTGGGCAACATTATCATAAGCTTGTTTGTCCTTTTTATAGCCTTGTTCTGTCTTCTTTAAATCTGATTCCTTCTTCTTTAACTCCTGCTGAGCATGTTTTAACCTGAAATGTTGTAATAAAGTTGCTTACCCACATATAAAATAAGATGTTGCAACAGCAATAGACTATAACTGGATAAGTAACAAACATTTAATAAGCTGGTATTTCTAGCAGTAAGAAAGGTATGATCACCTAGTTTTATGTACAAATATGGATCAATAATATAATTTTATTTTCTGATGACACTATCTTTCCAAAAAGGCCAAATCACCCTGCGTTGGACAGATACTTTAAGGTATATATAAGTACACAATCATCTGGACAAATTTAAGCATTTTATATTCCCTAACAATAAATGACTAAAAAAAATACAATTCTAAGCACTCATGAACAGTTTCAGCATATTTAATTCCTTTTTAAATAATAAATTTTATAAACTACAAAACATTTCTCTTAAGAAAAAAAGACAACTACAACAAACCCTTCTATTTTCTAAAAATATATACTAGTTAAATAACATGCAAGTTTTTTTTCCATGGCAATTACATTTCCATTTACTTTTTAGAGATGGTCTTTGTGATTATTTGCCCACTTTTTAAAAATTATAACTTTACAATCATAAGTGATACTGTGTAACAACTAACATTACAATATACAAGCAGAATATCTTAGTTAAGTTCAAATATGCTCTCAGCTTGATTGTGAAATAAACCACTTTTAACCATCTTCTTGGAACTAACCAGTGTTCTAGGTTATAAAGAAATTTTCTCAGCTCAAACTCAAATCTCAGGTACTTGATTGGTCACATACTGGCACACATGTTCACTGACGGTGACCAATTTAAAACCCTCGAGATTTAAGACAAAGCTATGAAAAAAGTTTTTTAACTATAAATCCAGTACTGGTATCATATGAGGAAGCATGGTTTTAACAAGAGTAGGGCTTGAACGTTCAACCTATAATCTTTGAGTGGAGAGGCATACAATATAATCCCTGGACCAACTCTACTTACTTCATAGCAGCTTGTTTAGCTTCTGTCTCTGCGTTGCTGATCTCACTCTTAGCAGCTGTTTAAAATAAATCATTGATTAGCAAACATAATACAGGATAGTTGAGACTACTTGTTGCAAAAAAAATATAAACAAACTGATCGTACGACAAAAAAAGCTGTATCATGAAAACAAACTTATTACCTACCTCACAAAATTACTTGTCACATATGATCAGTCTTGGAAACTCTTAAACAATTTTCATTGTAATCATATTCTATGTATTAGCAGGAAATTATTAAGGAATTTAAAAGTGATCACAAAGAAGTTCAATTTTGTTCATTAATATTCTTCTCAATTACCAAGAAAATACCAAGAACTTTACTAAGGTATGATTTTGTAACATTAAGCATTTTTCAACTTGTAAGTACTGTAAAATAATGAAAGAGTAGAATGTATAATAAATCCGAAATAATATCACTCACTAATAAGTTGATCATTGAGAGTAGCAGCCTGTCCATCATCATTACTAGACAGCCCAGCACTGACAGCTTGGTAGTGTTTCTGTGCAGCAACATGAGCATCCTGATCAGCCTCGCTCTGTTTCTGCAGAGATTCCAACTCCTTTGCTATCTTCTCTAAGTCCTTCTCCCTTCCCTTTATTGCTGATGTATTCTAGGATAGAAATTGTTTCAATCACGTTAATAATTCAAAACATAAATTCATTACATTTTTAATTGATTTACTTTATGCCTCTGATCTCTTAGAATGCTGGAAACAACAGTTATCAATCAGTGTAGGGCCAGGCCCCTCAGCAAGACTGCATGTCTTTTCAGTCCATTCCGACTATACTCTTTGCTGACCAACTTACATAGTTATCTTGATATCTACAAAATTGTTAACAGAATTTGACAAATTTGGCAGCTAAATACAGGAAACCAAAAATAACTTTTAGAAATTCAAAAAAAATATAGATATTACTTGTCAAACATAAAATCCTTACATCATTTGAATTTTTTGTCAATTCTTTCTTTCGTTTATTTTCTGCCTTCAGACCATCTTTTTTGTCATCAACAGCACTTTGTGCGAGTGCTTCTAGTTTCTTGTTCTCTGACAGTGTATCTTCAAGTTTCTTCATCACACTGCCCGACTCCTCGTCTCTCTTTCTCTCAAGCTCGGATATAACTGTATCAAGTTCTTTCACTTTTTCATCAATCTACATGTATAAGAAATTTATATCAAAAGAAGTCATTAATACTCATGCTTTGACAATATGACAAATGAAACACAAATCACTCTGATGCAATGTATTTGTCAGTATCTGACATTGAAGGATTAAACCCAGATACCTGTTTCAAAAATTATATATCTTCAAACAGGCCTCTTAAATAAATTGTACAAAATCTACAATACATGTATTCTTCAGTTTGTTATATAGTTCTCAAACTGATATAGGCCACTTTCCGCATGGCAATACATGAAAATTTGTTAACTAGACTTCACATCATATTATCATTTGAATAAAGTCATAAATTCACCTCAACCATCCTATCCTGTAGTTTTTTCATGCCCTCCTGCATCTGGGTCAACTCTTCAGCTGATTTCTTCTTTTTCTCCTGCATAAAAGTTACATCAAAAGTAAAAATAACATGTAATTGCAGCATCTATGTAAAATACCCTATAAAAGTAAGTAACAATGCCAAATAGTAACTCTATACTCTTAAATCAAATTAATTCTGGGATATTTGGATCTTCACCCATTATAATGTAATTAACGAAAATATGAAAAATTATGAATAATCATCAGCAAGCAGTGTTCAATCTAGAACAAATTCCCAGGGGGCCCTTCGGGCCCATAAACTTTTCAAAAGGGGGTCATTTGAGAAAAAAGGGGGCCCGCACTTAAAAGAACATCAAATTAAAATAAGGTATTGTATCTTTTAAGTTACTTGTTCACGTACCATATATAGACTAAAAACGGTTGCAAAATTCCAAAACAATCAACTCACTAAAAAAATGACATTATTTTGACCATTTTTGAGAGTTCTGTTAGCGTTGATACAGGCTCAATTTTAAGAACTGATTGGTAAAGAAACGATGACATAATGTTCAAAGAAACATATGAATCTTATTTTAATGTTACCATGGATATTTGATAATAATGTTTAGTTTTTTAATCAGCGCCCGATATATAAAAGAAAATCATATTTCCCAATTAGCTTTGTTGATGAAGACTATAAACTTACAATAGTCGCTAAAAACATTTACCCTTCTCAATATATCCAAACGAAAAACAAAGTGTCAACAGGTGCTAAGACAATGTATATTGACATACCGGTATCTTTGATCTTTTGTCAGGGCAGCAGTTCTTACATCACGTGTATTGATTAATGATATGCACAATGTTTTAATGCCGACCAGCCAAAGACCAATCAAAGTTTATTTACTCAATTGTCAGACACCCCCTAGCCAATCGTGTTTGATTAGCTCCATCTTTAAGACTTTTTTAATTGGATGAAGGCGTGTTCGTAATAATTCATGCACACTTCTCTATAATTATCTCGCACTTTTCACAAATATATAGTTTTTTTCCTCCGGAAAGTTATGACATATATATTTGTTTTGACCGTGAAAAAACTATAACTACACGCACGTATTGGATTATCTGTGACGATTTGTTTTGTTTATAAAAACTGTGACTCAAAAGTAAGTAATAGTTACGGTACGAAGAAAAAGTCTACATAGTATTTACAGACCCCGGCCGAGACAGCGTAGCGATCAAGGTTTTAAAAGGGTTACAGAGTGCAGTAACTATCTTACCAACATGCTCTTGTTTTTCTATACAAACTTCAGTTTTGAATTCAGCATTTATTAATATTATTCACAAGAAACTTTTTTTATGTACTTAATCAGGTTTAAGAAAGCATTCTAATGTCATTTAGGGCATTTTCTATGAGTGCGCCCATCGGGCCCACAGTTGAATTTGTTTTGCGCCGGCGGTCTTTTCAGGGGGTCAATGGCGCAATGGCGCGCTCTAGATTGAACACTGAGCAAGTACACACATGCCATTTGATTAGTGTCTGCACTGTATACCATTCATTCAAAAATATTTTGAAATTTCCCTTGAAAATGGAGAATGGTTTTGTACAGATTTGAAAGATGGTCAGTTCCATTAATGATATTAAGGATTGTAAGTGTTAAATATTTATGGAACACTTTTACACTATTTATTTTTCTACTTATCTGTCAAGACATAGAATCAAATTCGAGAAAAGAAATATCTGATAAGATAAAACATTTTACCTCTGCACAAAGGAACTGGTAAGCAATATACAGTTTGTTGAGATGTTCCAGCTCCCTATTTATTTTCTGAAACTCTAGGTATGATGATCTCTCCTCCTTCAGTTTTGTAATAGTTGGTGTAATATCTTCCTTCAGTACCTTTATACAAATTGTAAACAATATATACCTATACTTAAAAGAGATCTACATAGTAAATCAGTGATGTAGACATTTCTAAAATTGTAAAGAATGGCCTGATCAATGTAATGAAACAGTAATGCATTTCTTTTTATTACATGCTTAACCAAAAGAATTTAATAGCCTAACAATATCAGTCTTTCCTAAAGACCGTCGGACCTGACTGGTAAAAAATCAGAAGGTCCGATAAAAATATATGTATTGACGGCCCGACGGTCCGGTAAAAAATCAAGGTTTTTATAAAAACCTTACATTTACCTAAATTTAAAACATATCAAAATGTTGTCATTACACAATATAAGCTCATGCAATGCTTGTCAACTGTTATGCATTCTCATAATGCAAACTTTAATGTAACGACGTAAGATAAAAATATCCGACAACTAGTACAATTAAAAGGCAACTAGACCTATCACTGAAGGTGATTAATACTCCCACCAGCAACTTTGAATTTTTGAAAAATAAGTAGTCTGAAGAAAAATTTGAACACAAACTATCAACTGTGTACAAAGAAATATTTCAATTAATTGTAATCCCAACTGGGGTCTCCAAATAAGCTTGCTTTTCACAAAGTTTGATTACAATATCTCATTCCTAACTCTAGTTATTGTCCGGAAACCATTTTTCTATTTTTAGTAACACTGTAACGGTGACCTTGACCCTAAGAGGTCTAAATGCAATACCAACCCAGGTCTTCATATAAGCTTGCTATACACCAAGTTTGATTACAATATCTCATTCCTAACTCAAGTTATTGTCCGAAAACCATTTTTTCTATTTTTAGTAACGGTGACCTTGACCCCAAGGAGTCCAAATGCAATACCAAACCAGGTCTTCATATACCCTTGCTATACACCAAGTTTAATAACAATATCTCATTCCTAACTGTACTTATTGTCCGGAAACCATTTTTCTATTTTTAGTAACGGTGACCTTGACCTTGACCCCAGGGGGTCCAAATGCAATATCAACCAGAGTTGCCACATAAGGTTGCTATATACCAAGTTTGATTACAATACCTCATTCCAAACTCTAGTTATTGTCCGGAAACCATGATGTGGACCGACCGACAAGCTGACTCCTATATACCCCCCCTAAACTTCGTTTGTGGGGGTATAATAAGCGGCCGCGTAAATTACATAAGCGGCCCAGATGTGAAAGGTCACCCGCTATTAGTTTGTTTACACAAATGAAAGTGTCAGTGTATTAATTTGAATAATTTACGTCTTTAATCGACAGACTTAGAGTAATGCTAAATTACACGTGTGCTCAACTGGTGTTTAGCTATGAAAGATCGTCCAAGATGTTGACAAAAATTAAACTATACTGTGAAGGTACCAAAATCATTGAACAATTAATCTGTCAACTTCACTAAATTACCGATATATATAATTCTGTTTACATATGCCAGACTTTTGCTGAAATTTACCCTCTCATTTTGCTAGTATATAGTCTGTATGGAATTAAAGTTTAAACAGCAATATCCATTGAATACATGTATAAGGCCATCCATAAAAAATTGTTTGTTTGTAGTGCTCCGACCGACCCATGAAAATGGCCCCGACTCTAAAAATTTTTTACACCTTCGAGGATATTTTTTTTTTTTTTTTTTTTTTTGAGATCATTATATACCCATTCTGTTAAAAAGATCTTTCTCCAATAACTTTTCAGACAAATTTTGAACTGAGAAGTAGAAAAAGTAAAAGAATTTTATTCCAAAACCAAAATAAACGCAGGCTTTTCATCGATATTTTGCCAAACTTCGACCCCGAACATCGGCGATTTCACATTCGCCAGAAACCTTAAAATTTCGCAAAGGGCATAAAAATTCTCAGTTTCCAAGCCAAACATGTGGATGAATTGTTCTTTTGTTAATTATTTAACATTAAATCTTATAAAAGTCAATTCCCTTTCGAAGATATTAGCTAAAATAATTGCCGATCGGATGAATCTCTTACACACTGTGTGAAGCTGTACTCGATTTTCCTATTCATTCCACTAAATGCTGCATATATATACGTACACGGTACAGTTTATGGAAATGATGCCCTCTTCACGATATTTTTACAAATATAAAGTTTTTGTCTGGACATATTAAACCAGACTAAAATTCGATTTATTTTTTATATAAAAGTGAAAAAATATTGCCACTTTGTTATGTGAAAATGGACAGAAATGGTACCCTCATGAATTTTTTTTATTACATGATTTTACATGAGTTAACATATCTAACTTGAATACAATTTGATTTTTTATGGTATAAAAATGAAAAAAAAAAAAGATTGCAACCTTGCTTCAAAGATAAAATACATACATCAATGAATGTTAAAAAAGATTACCCTCCGTAACCATAGGCCACCACTGTATACATACATTTTTACACAAAATAATACCAGAAAAACTTTATTGTTGACATAAATTAATTTAAATCATTTTGCCATTCATGACTGTCAGAAAATGAGGTTACACTAAAACTTGTTGAAAAAACAAGTTAATTGATAAAATTTTCGCGGGAAAATCGCTGGAAATTAATGGGTCTTTTCCCGATACTTTTAAATAAGTTATACCTGTGATTTCTTTATAAGAATGATAATTATTCATTAATTTTACCTTTTCCTAAATTGTAATTTTATAGCCATATTTTTTAATCTTTGATGCAATCATGCACTGTTTATTCTTTCTTTTGTTTTTGTTCCTTTTTTCTCCTTTGTAATTGTCCGTACTATATTCCCTTTTAAACACCCAAATGGGTTTATTAATTGTTGCTCTCTTTAATCAAACTTTCAAAACAAACTCCAGGCTCCAGGACCTGTTGATTACACACTATACATGTATACAGCAGGTGACGTAGATTTTTCTACATACTACACTGCCATATATGGTAAGTACACACGACTGTGTGACAGGTGTAACATACATAATGATCTATTATTATGCTGGCTAGTGAATGGAGTTAATTAACATGGTTTGTTGGTTAAGTGGCAAGGTAATCTAAATTTTCAAGTGTACCCCTAAAATTTAACAAAAAAACAAACAAACAAAAAAGAAAAAACAAACAAACAAAAACAAACAATAACAAAAAAAGAGCTAAAAAATTCTGCTGTTAGTCATTTAATTTCAAATAATTATATTCTAACCAGATTAATATTATTTGCAGGATAATTCCTTTTATTCAATAGTAATGAGAAAAATGGATTTGCTACACCCCTCCCTTCTTTGTGCATTTAGTATCTGACAAGTCAGGACCAGTAAATGAAATCTTAGGTGGTCATCAAAAAAGGTGGTAATCATTGATTTTACAAACAAAACACCTATACTTGCAGTGTAAATTGCATTTTCAAATAACACTGAAATACTGGTATTGAGACTAATTCTGTTCTATTTTCTCAAAGGGCTAGATCTGTCAAGTAATCATATTGTATATATTTTTCTCATACCACTTGTTTTATTAAAGGTATTGTCACCTTTTTCCAGACATTGTTAATGTCAGTAAATAAGGAACAAGTTCAATTATTTTGTTTAGAGATGAAACAGATGCAAAATAAACAACAACAAAAGTGTTACATTGTATGTCTGTTATCATTTGAAATATTAAACAAAGAAAATATCAACAGAAATACATTTGCCTACATATTTTAATTTGTCTAAATACAATGCACAGTATATCATGGGAGGCTATATACTGTGTATTGCTATACTCAGTATGCTCCAATTTTGTAACAATTTCAAAAAAAAAAAAAAAATCCCCTACCTACCTACCAACCTCTTGAACATAGGGTCGGAGCACTACAAACAAACAATTTTTTAAGGATGGCCTAACAATATTTATGTTTACATTTTGATTGTGGTGCAAAAAGATAACTTCACATCGTTGATAATATTTAATATAATTTTCTTTTTGTACACAAGTTTTTTGTCTGCTGACACTTATCAAGTCACTCAAAATGCTATACCAATCAGGTTTTTTTCGGTCCAGTAAAATCATGTTTGGTCCAGTAAAAATTTTCAGTTTACAGGACCTACTGTCCAGTAAAACTTAGAAGTCTTTCGCATAGACTGCAATATCATAAGCTTGCATAGATTATTGTGTGTGTTTTTTTAAAATTATTTATCACAATTGTCATAACAAGAGCCACCGCCGGGCGGGGGCAAAGCTCGACTTTTTACTTTTTCTAAACGCAAACATAGAAAGGTTTGAACATATATTAACGTTTCCTTTTTATAAATTTAGTTGGTCTGTCTTGTCAAATTAGTTTTCTTTATATATTTTGTATATATATGAATAGAAACATTAAGCATATTTCTAAAAATAGCAACAGTACGCAATTTCTTAAAATAGCAACATGACGCAATTTCTAAAAATAGAAAAAAATGACGCAATTTCTAAAAATACAAAAAAATGACATAATTTCTAAAAATAGAAAAGTGACACAATTTCTAAAAATAGCAAAAATGACGCAATTTCTAAAAATAGCAACAATGATGCAATTTCTAAAAATAGAAAAAAAGACGAAATTTCTAAAAATAGCAACAATTTCTAAAAATAGCAACAATGACGCAATTTCTAAAAATAGCAACAATGACGCAATTTCTAAAAATAGCAACAATGACGCATTTCTAAAAATAGAAAAAATGACGCAATTTCTAAAAATAGCAACAAATTCTAAAAATAGCAACAATGACGCAATTTCTAAAAATAGAAAAAATGACGCAATTTCTAAAAATAGCAACAAATTCTTAAAAATAGCAACAATGACGCAATTTCTAAAAATAGAAAAAAATGACGCAATTTCTAAAAAATAGAAAAGTGACACAATTTCTAAAAATAGCAACAATGACGCAATTTCTAAAAATAGCAACATGACGCAATTTCTAAAAATAGAAAAAAATGACGCAATTTCTAAAAATAGCAACAATGACGCAATTTCTAAAAATAGCAACAATTTCTAAAAATAGCAACAATGACGCAATTTCTAAAAATAGCAACAATGACGCAATTTCTAAAAATAGCAACAATGACGCAATTTCTAAAAATAGCAACAATGACGCAATTTCTAAAAATAGCAACAATGACGCAATTTTTAAAAACAGAAAAAATGACACAATTTCTAAAAGTAGCAACAAATTCTAAAAATAGCAACAATGACGCAATTTCTAAAAATAGAAAAAAATGACGCAATTTCTAAAAATAGAAAAAAATATGACGCAATTTCTAAAAATAAAAAATGACGCAATTTCTAAAAATAGAAAAAATGACGCAATTTCTAAAAATAGCAACAATGACGCAATTTCTAAAAATAGAAAAAAATGACGCAATTTCTAAAAATAGAAAAAAAATGACGCAATTTCTAAAAATAGCAACAATGACGCAATTTCTAAAAATAGAAAAAAAATGACGCAATTTCTAAAAATAGAAAAAAAATGAAGCTATTTCTAAAAATAGCAACAATGACGCAATTTCTAAAAATAGAAAAAAATGACGCATATTTCTAAAAATAGAAAAAAATGATGCAATTTCTAAAAATAGAAAAAATGACGCAATTTATATATATATATATATATATATATATGTTTGTGTGTGTGTATATATATATATATATATATATATACATGCATATATATATATGTATGTATATATATATATGTATATATATATATATATATATGTATATATATTTGATATATATATATATATATATATATATATATATACACACAAACCACACATTTATATATATATATATATAATACATATACTATACATACACACACACCAATAAATGCACAATCTGAGAAAATTCAGTAATATAACCTTCAAGGTCAAGGTCATTAAAGAGCCCAAGCAAATTTGGGTTTGATAAACAACAAGGTCTGGTCCTTAAGAATGTTCTGTTATAATATGAAGTTTATCCCTTCAAAAATAGCAAAGTTACAGTCAGTTACCGCCAAAACAATGAAAATTTCAATAATTTGACCTTCAAAGACAATGTCATTAATGAGTGAAGGTCAAGGTCTTTCGGTATATTTTTAACAGTTATCTTTGAAGATTATTATGTTTAAGTTTGAAGACAATCCATTCAAAAATAACAAAGTTACAGCCAATAATAGCCAAAAAAATGAAAATTTCAATAATTTGACCTTCAAAGTCAAGGTCATTGATGAGTGAATGTCAAGGTCTGACTGGTTATTTTTAAGGGATATCCTTGAAGATTATTATGTTCAAGTTTCAAGACAATCCATTCAAAAATAACAAAGTTACAGCCAATAACAGCATGAACAAGCAAAAATTGGACTTTTAACCTTGAAGGTCAAGGTCATTTATGGATGAAGGTCAAGGTTAGTGTGGTCTACTGAAAGGTCTTGTCCCAAGGGTTGTTGTGGCCAAGTATGAAGACAATACACCAAGAAATAAAAAAGTTATGATCCAGGTACAAGTTTTCGGACGGCAACGGCAACGCCGACCTGACTATAACAATACCTCTACTTTTTTTTTCAAAAAAAAAAAAAGTCGAGCTAAAAATGGTATAAATGCTCACATGCTGAATAGAGCATTGTTAATAAACAAGTTCAACATGTATAATATATAGAATGACAACTTAATGTTAAAGTTGAAAATTTCTATACCTAACTATTAACTAAGGCCATCCTTAAAAAATTGTTTGTTTGTAGTGCTCCGACCCTATGTTCAAGAGGTTGGTAGGTAGGTAGGGGATTTTTTTTTTTTTTTTTTTGAAATTGTTACAAAATTGGAGCATACTGAGTATAGCAATACACAGTATATAGCCTCCCATGATATACTGTGCATTGTATTTAGACAAATTAAAATATGTAGGCAAATGTATTTCTGTTGATATTTTCTTTGTTTAATATTTCAAATGATAACAGACATACAATGTAACACTTTTGTTGTTGTTTATTTTGCATCTGTTTCATCTCTAAACAAAATAATTGAACTTGTTCCTTATTTACTGACATTAACAATGTCTGGAAAAAGGTGACAATACCTTTAATAAAACAAGTGGTATGAGAAAAATATATACAATATGATTACTTGACAGATCTAGCCCTTTGAGAAAATAGAACAGAATTAGTCTCAATACCAGTATTTCAGTGTTATTTGAAAATGCAATTTACACTGCAAGTATAGGTGTTTTGTTTGTAAAATCAATGATTACCACCTTTTTTGATGACCACCTAAGATTTCATTTACTGGTCCTGACTTGTCAGATACTAAATGCACAAAGAAGGGAGGGGTGTAGCAAATCCATTTTTCTCATTACTATTGAATAAAAGGAATTTATCCTGCAAATAATATTAATCTGGTTAGAATATAATTATTTTGAAATTAAATGACTAACAGCAGAATTTTTTTAGCTCTTTTTTTGTTATTGTTTGTTTTTGTTTGTTTGTTTTTTTCTTTTTTGTTTGTTTGTTTTTTTGTTAAATTTTAGGGGTACACTTGAAAATTTAGATTACCTTGCCACTTAACCAACAAACCATGTTAATTAACTCCATTCACTAGCCAGCATAATAATAGATCATTATGTATGTTACACCTGTCACACAGTCGTGTGTACTTACCATATATGGCAGTGTAGTATGTAGAAAAATCTACGTCACCTGCTGTATACATGTATAGTGTGTAATCAACAGGTCCTGGAGCCTGGAGTTTGTTTTGAAAGTTTGATTAAAGAGAGCAACAATTAATAAACCCATTTGGGTGTTTAAAAGGGAATATAGTACGGACAATTACAAAGGAGAAAAAAGGAACAAAAACAAAAGAAAGAATAAACAGTGCATGATTGCATCAAAGATTAAAAAATATGGCTATAAAATTACAATTTAGGAAAAGGTAAAATTAATGAATAATTATCATTCTTATAAAGAAATCACAGGTATAACTTATTTAAAAGTATCGGAAAAGACCCATTAATTTCCAGCGATTTCCCGCGAAAATTTTATCAATTAACTTGTTTTTTCAACAAGTTTTAGTGTAACCTCATTTTCTGACAGTCATGAATGGCAAAATGATTTAAATTAATTTATGTCAACAATAAAGTTTTTCTGGTATTATTTTGTGTAAAAATGTATGTATACAGTGGTGGCCTATGGTTACGGAGGGTAATCTTTTTTTAACATTCATTGATGTATGTATTTTATCTTTGAAGCAAGGTTGCAATCTTTTTTTTTTTTTCATTTTTATACCATAAAAAATCAAATTGTATTCAAGTTAGATATGTTAACTCATGTAAAATCATGTAATAAAAAAAATTCATGAGGGTACCATTTCTGTCCATTTTCACATAACAAAGTGGCAATATTTTTTCAACTTTTATATAAAAAATAAATCGAATTTTAGTCTGGTTTAATATGTCCAGACAAAAACTTTATATTTGTAAAAATATCGTGAAGAGGGCATCATTTCCATAAACTGTACCGTGTACGTATATATATGCAGCATTTAGTGGAATGAATAGGAAAATCGAGTACAGCTTCACACAGTGTGTAAGAGATTCATCCGATCGGCAATTATTTTAGCTAATATCTTCGAAAGGGAATTGACTTTTATAAGATTTAATGTTAAATAATTAACAAAAGAACAATTCATCCACATGTTTGGCTTGGAAACTGAGAATTTTTATGCCCTTTGCGAAATTTTAAGGTTTCTGGCGAATGTGAAATCGCCGATGTTCGGGGTCGAAGTTTGGCAAAATATCGATGAAAAGCCTGCGTTTATTTTGGTTTTGGAATAAAATTCTTTTACTTTTCTACTTCTCAGTTCAAAATTTGTCTGAAAAGTTATTGGAGAAAGATCTTTTTAACAGAATGGGTATATAATGATCTCAAAAAAAAAAAAAAAAAAAAAAAATATCCTCGAAGGTGTAAAAAATTTTTAGAGTCGGGGCCATTTTCATGGGTCGGTCGGAGCACTACAAACAAACAATTTTTTATGGATGGCCTAATTGATGCAAAGTCATGTTTACTTAGAGTTTAAGGAATAAAAAAAAAAGAATGGTTAAAATTTTACCTTAAAAAATACCAATACATTAATGATGAAAGAACAATTGAGGTAATAATTTATTTCTTTAATAATAATAAATCTTACAGTATCAATTTCTTTCAGCTTCATATCTTTCTTCTCTATTGTCCTCTGAGCAGCCTCCTTTTTACTTTCGTATAATCTTGTACCTGCAGCCTCCTCTATCATTGATAATATCTAGGAAAAGAAATACAAGTGCACATACAGATTTTCAGGATGTCTGGAAGACTCAGAAACTCAAGGCTCTCTGGACCATTACACAAAATTTCAATAGTCAACCTTAGATAAAAATCATTTTCTCAACTTTCAGAGCTGTGCAATGCTTGAATTAAACACTTATTTATAGAACATAAGTCATTCAATTATAGACCCTCTTGCACCGCAATTTGCTAATCATATTTTCAGAACATTTCTTTGGATAAACCTGCCATAGATAATGATGTAATAAGTTGATATTCATTAATTAGGGTATATATTGGTTGATAAGAACTGATGACAGCAACACGAAGATTTCATTAAGTTCCTACTGCATCCATTCATGTAAGGGATAAAAAAGAATTATTTTTATAGGGGAAAAAGATTGACTTTGTCATCAAAGTTCTAAACAAATTTAAATTACAATTTAAAGTTAGGGTTTGAAATTGAAAACTAGTTTATCTTACCTCTGGTGGCTTCATGTTGAGTACTTTGGTAATTCTACCCTGCATGATAAGGAAGTGAGGATTGTTAACATTAAGTTGGACAGATCTGAACAGATCTTGAACTCTTGTATTGTTGGCATTACTTCCATTGATGAGGTACTTGTTTCTTCCCCCAACAACCACCTGTAAATAATTCATGACTTTAACTTAATTCATGTAATTTCCTAGGAGTCTGACGATGTATATTTTCTTTGAACATGAAGGTTATCTGCTTATTATGTCAATTAACTTCTTTGGTAAATGTATTCAAAGAATCAATCAGTTAATGCAACAACAGAAAAATACATTTTGACCAGATTTAAGTAAAACATGTCTTCAAGTAAACATATCACAAATCTTGTTGTAACTTTACTTAAAGAAAAGAACATGCATTTATGAAGTTAAATTTTCTGTACTCAATGTGACAATCTGTATATTACTTTTGCATACTGCATGCAGACAGAGTATGAACTTCAGGACAATTTATGTTACTTCTTATGGAGTGTTTTGAAGCTTCAGTCTGGTTGCCTAATGGTGATGCTTAAATCCTGTGTCACAGGGTGAGAAAAATGTGTAGCCTGACCGGGACTTGAATCCGGGACTGTCGGAATACTGTACCCCAACCCTACAGACTGAGCTATCCGGCCGCTTACACATCTTCTCCCCTATATAGTAAACAGTTCTGAACCGTGACATACTCCCCTGCTATATTGAAATTCGTCCTAAAATTTCACAGAGTTACAGAGCAATTTGAATTATACCCTAAGCTGTATTCAGTCACGGTCCCACATTGGGCGCCAAATGTAACAGGGTGAGAAAAATGTGCAGCCTGACCTTGACTCGAACCCGGGATCGTCGGAATACCGTACCACGACCCTACCAACTCAGCTATCTGGCCGCTTACACATCTTCTCCCCTATATAGTGAACAGTTCTGAACTGTGACATCTTTATACAATCTCAAACATTGAAGTTTCTTCTATACCTGTCTTGTAATGGTGATTTCATCATACTGCTCATAACCCAATGGACTTTGTTTTTTGTCGAGATTGTCGAATGTAATGCTCACAGTAGCTTTTGTGATTCCAGCCTGCCCATTCTTGTACACAAGCTCTTGTAGGTTTGTAGCACGAACCTGTAATAATAAAATGATGAAATATCAATGGTTACCATTAATCCTTAAAATTTAGGAACTTTTAACAGACAGTAAATGTAACTTTAACAAGAACACACTATTGACAAATTTATTTGGTAATGTAACGATTCGCCACATAACGATTCGACACAGAGTAATAACGATTCGCAACAGTTAAATAACGATTCGCCACGTGTTCAAATACAAATTTTTTTCACATCTGTTTTCAAACTGTTGATGGAAAACTTTTTTCCATTTTATATTTCATTTGTTAATTACATAAATTAATTACACTAAATAGTAAATACACATTTTATTGAATAAAAACACACGAAAACCAAATATTTTATTAACAAAATTACATAACACATTTTATAACTTCGTTATTTATATAAACTGGAAAAATATACGTGTACGTATATTTAGTTTGTCTTGTAATTTGTCTTTGAATTTCTGAATATATTTAAATGCCATTATGTTTGTAATGTTTTGTACACGGACAATCTTTAAATATGACATTTTTTAAATGGATAAGTCATGCCTTCTTTTCTAGTAGATGTTTCCATTGCCTACTTAAGTTATAGCCATACCTACAATTAGAAGAACTTCTTACGAATACAAACAGAACGTGTAAAGCGCATTACAACATAAATATTACTATTGCGAACTTTTGGAAGGAATTTGAATTTGACCATCTTTTGAATTTCATGAAAAAAAATCTTGAAAGATTTTTCCAGCATTCTAAAGGATTTGAAAGTTAACTAATCCCGTTTGCGTCTACAGCTTTCTTTTTCTAGACATTGAATCAATTTGAAGGTATTAAATTGTAATAGCTAGTTATAAAAATAGATAAAAAAAATGTCTACAAATTTATGTGGGTATTTTATCTTTATTTATTTATATTATTGTTTTAATGTCATTTAATAATGTACTGGAAATAAAATTTCAAATGTCATAGATGCATATGGTCTACGAAATAAATGTGGTCTCAAAGACTACTAAACAATGGATAATTAGCCAAAACATTTTTGGCAGCCTTTCTGTTTTATGTGACATAAATCAATTCTATTTTATGTATGTTTTTAAGCTATTTAAACCCTCTTAATCGGCATATATCGGCTCGCTCAAATTAATTTGTAAACAAACATAAGCTTAATTGCCGCACTGTTTTGAAATCTGAATACATTGTCAGATAATTAAAGGATTATTTTGGCGTCAATTAAATATTTCTACAACAATCCTAAGGTGAGTGGCTTGTTTAAATTAAAGGTGTGACAAATGTTTTACATATGCGTTCTTTAATCAATTATCGTAAATCAATTTTCGTATGAACACATGTTTTTGCAATACTTTGTTTAAATATTTGACATATATTATAATATATGAACTATATATTTATATATAAATATTAATTGACATATAATTATGTTTATAAGTAATTCAATAATTATTTCAACATATAATTCCTTTCTTGTTAATGTACTCCTGTAATAATGTTACTTTGATAAATTGAAAATCCGCGATGGGGGCCTTAACTTCATATTACTTGTATTAAGAAACATTATTAAATTATTGTCATTGTCAAAATATTAAAACAAAAGGAAAAGTTTGTTGATTACTAAAAATCATCGTTATAATCATACTGTGGCGAATCGTTATTTAACTGTTGCGAATCGTTATTACTCTGTGGCGAATCGTTAGTGTGGCGAATCGTTTCTTATTCATTTATTTTTATCTACAATAATTAACCGGTACTGGAAACATAACATTTATTTGATTATTTTTATGGCAAAAGTACAAAAGCGAAAGTTGATGACAAACCATTGTAATTGTAAACAATCAGTAGGAGGCGCATTTTGAAAAATATCACAAGATTTGTGTAAATAGATCCATACTAGTTACTACAATGGGTTGGTAAGTTGAAGGGAGAAGCTTACGCCAATTTTAATCAAAGCTATCATGAAATACCTGCAATGACAATTAAATATGCACTCTCAAATGCAATAATTATCGAAAGATTTAACTTAACACGTAAGACATACATGTGATAAGTTAGTGATTCCAAGCAGAAAGCAAATCGAATCCAAAATATTTGATTTTCCGCTCCCATTCAAGCCGGTTATAGCAATTAAAAAGTTGATCAAACCCATAAATTTCTGTTCTCTGGGCATACGACTTAAAGCCGTCGATTACCATAGACTTTATATACATTGCTGGTTATAAATGAGTCTAGATCATTCTAAAAAAACACCAAAATTATCTATTTTTGTTTAAAATTGAATTTTGCGCTTAAATTTGTTATTTGTCAATGCGCATGTCCGTGTCAAGGCCACTAATTAACCCAACGGAAAATACATAAGAAAAATAAAAATAAATACATAAAAGTTATTATAATATACGAAAAGATTGTTTGTCTGTTATGATTTCCACTGACATACAATGTTGAAGGAGGGATTGTAAATTTAAAATATAAAAGACGGACCTGTATAACTTTACAGATGTCAACACACGCTTACAAATATATAACTTGTGACAGGCAGTGGTTCTCAGACTACAGTAGCAAATGAAAGAAAACCAAGACAAAAATAATGGATATAAAACAGAGTACAGTAACATAACATATGTTTTAATCTGGACCATTATACTACTGATTGTTATAATGAAGTAAAACTATTTGCTGTTACATTTGATTTTTATTATATTTTGACATCCAGATAATTAATATATGTAAGAAAGCATCTAGACAATTTAATACATTGAAAAGAATAGGAAAAATATCTGTGTAAATTAGATAAATTAAATATATATATATTTTGTACTATTTAAATTCATGTATTGTTCCATTACTTTCGGGAGGAAGTTTACATCAAAAAGATGGAAAATAAATCAAGAAAGAACTTTGCTGGTTACAGATTATGAATATCCTTTATTCAAAATTAAAATTCCAACACTTGAGGGAAAGCACAAAAATAGCTACTTAGTACGTACAAGGGCAAATATACCTAAAAGATATTGTTACCTATAAAATATAATACTTTTGTCTTCAGATTCTCAATATGCTAGCAAACATCCCCAGGAAAGACTACACGCATTTATATAAATTCGTTTATGTTTTATTAGTAACAATCACCAATTTCTATTAGGTATGTATTTCAAGCTTATACTGCAACGTTAATAAACTGTTCCATATGTCTGGAATTTACAACTGTATATTTCTTTGACCTTATGACTGCACAATAACAACAGGAGGCGCGCAAATTGTAAACTTTCACATGGGAAGGGAGATGGCTTGGTTTGATTAATTGTCATGAATCACGCAAAACCCTTTCACTTATTGAAATGCGCGCGATTGAAAACTTCTATACATTATCATTTTCTTTGGAATTGGAATAACATTTGTAGTTAAATACTGCAATACTTATATTGGTTTTTGTTGTCTAACTTTGTGCCATCTATTATAACATTTGCTACATTTGTTTTCTATATGAAAGCGTATTTGAAGTTTTGGGTTATTCTTTTGATAATATCATAATCTATTTTTAGACAATAAAGACGTCTGGCTCTGCCAGACATTATCAATCAAAGTTTTGTGTTTGTATTAACTCTACTGTTATGACACAAATTAACAAGGAGGAATATGTACCGTGGTAATAGTAAAACATAAAATAATCTTTCAATGCACTTAATGCATTTTATTGCAGAATCATCATTTTATCGTTTAACGTTATTCATACTAGAACAGCAATTGTTTCATTAAGGTCTGTCAATTGATCTGACACAGTGTAGTTGTCGAACGCTTTTGCGGGTTCCCTACAAGCAATGTAGCGGTATGAGCTTTGTCTGAACACGTTATATCATGCAACACAGATTCGACACAGCAATAATATGTCGATGCAAATGCGTCAATGGCAAAATAGGGCGATAAATGTACACTTGACACATGATTTCACTTCGGCTAGGTTTGCATTGTTTATGTTAGGAAATGTTTTACCTCCTTCAGATTAATGAAAACAGTTTCTGTCTGATTAAGCATTTTCGCGAGAAAAAAAAGAGTTTTTTTGTTCAGCTTAAGTTTTAATGAAACGTCGACTTGGAAGTAGAAAATAAAGTGGGTTCCTTATAAATCACCTGATTAAATGGAAAGTTAAACAGGTAGAAGGTTTTCAGACGTCATTTCGACCTGTTGTCCATAAGTAATTTAGAAGTTGTAGCTCGGCCTATAATAAAATGCTACAACAAATGTTGGAACTTAGTGACTTTCGCTTTCAGATTGTTTTTCATTTATTTGAAATGAGCCGTGTCACGACAAAACCAATATCGTGGGTTTGCGACCAGCATGAATTCAGACCAGCCTGCGCATCCGCGCAGTCTGATCAGGATCCATGCTGTTCGCTATCAGTTTCTCTACTTGTAATAGAGTTGGTAAGCGAACAGCATGGATCCTGATCAGACTGCGCGGACGCGCAGGCTGGTCTGGATCCATTCTGGTCGCAAACCCACTATGTTGGTTTTGTCGTGACACGGCTCAAATTGTCTTTCCGACAGACAGGGTCATTTCTAACGCAAGCGTCACGGTTATGTAACTTTCGTAGAATCCTTATAAATAACCTTACATGCTATGCTTTTTGTTTTCATTTAGTGCTTTTGAATTCCTGAAATAAGTAAGTAAAAGACCCCAGTGACATGATCATTTTTAATTATTGGGACATGATCTATATCACTTTTTTGAAGGTCCACTAGGCATAGCTTTATACCAGTATAATTAAAGATCGGCGAATTTCTGACCTGAAAAAGATCATTAAACTCTTTCATATATTTAAACAACAAAAACAACAACAAAAACTGGCACCTAGAGTATAAGTTTTTCAATTTAATTATTTTAGAAGAGGGCAACCAGATAATGCTTAATAACACTACTAGTATTTGAGCCAATGATGGCCGTACGGTGTCATTTTCGACCTCAGGGAAATGATTAATAATTTATCTGAAGACAACCAGAAAATCCAAATTTTCGTTTAAAACATAAAAACTTATTTATTTTCTTAAGAATACATGTAAGAGAAAAATATCTTATGGAATAGTAGAGATATGCTTTATATAACTTTTATTGAGGGCCGCGAGACTTTCATACTGCCAAATATCTAAGCTATTGTCACTGAAGTTTCTGATAGGAAGTTTTAAAGATAACATTGATAATTTGATATCATACATTTTAGATATCTATCATCAACCTCGAGCAACATATGAGCCGTGTCACGACAAAACCAACATAATGGGTTTGCGACCAGCATGGATCCAGACCAGCCTGCGCATCCGCGCAGTCTGATCAGGATCCATGCTGTTCGCTATCAGTTTCTCGACTTGTAAAAGGGTTGGTAAGCGAACAGCATGGATCCTGATCAGACTGCGCGGACGCGCAGGCTGGTCTGGATCCATGCTGGTCGCAAACCCATTATGTTGGTTTTGTCGTGACACGGCTCATATATGTTTCGGATCTCATTATCTTTGATTGTGAAGATATTGTAAGTTAAAGTCAGTATATTTCTCAACAGCGGTTGTGAAATCCAGAATTTAGCCTCAAATATGACTGGTTTGCTATAAAATATATAGTCAGAATTAAAGTGGACTGACACCTATTTCTTAAGAATTGGTAATATTTAGTTCACACAATATTTTATTTCTATTTATACAACATAAATATATATACAGTAAGCATATACAATCACACTGATATATTTCGTGGATTGGAAAACAAGTCAAATGTGACTTATGAAAATTCATTTCCACACATAAGGTACTTGCAATAAAAAATGCACATATTTGGAAAGAATAATACAGAAAAAAGGAAACTAGATAAATAATTAAAATGAATAAATTTGTTAGAACATTAATTATTATCTAGAGTAGTAGAATAAGAAAACTTCAGTTTCAAGATTATTTCATAATATTGGGAGATTACTCCAAACAGTTTCTATTACAAAGTATAATATTGTTTTTAACTAGTATTCAATTCAAGTTTTTTTGTAGATGATTTTGTTTAGAATGTTTCGAAGAAAAAAAAAATAAAAAAATATCTAAATAAAGTTTTGAATTAAGATAAAGAATAGGGAATATATGTCTGCACACAATATTATCGGGAAATGATGGACAGAAAAAAGTTGATATTAGTTAGTTAGTTGGTTATATTTAAAATAACATTAAGAAATTACAAAGTACCGGTTAAACTAGGTTACCATGACCAAGCATCTTTTTTTTAAAGATATTGAAACATTGAAGTTTATATTCAAGGTTTCGAATAAAACAATCTATCGATTTTTTTACAAATATCTCATTTAGTTTTATTTGACGAATTATTTTACATTGTTCAGCAAAACAAAATATTTGAACAGTGCGAAGTACTTTGATTTCCAATCTTCATCTAATATGATGAATTTAAAAACGATTATACACACATTAAAGTCAAGTACAATTTCTTTCTGGTTAGATAACAAACCGAAATCTTCCACTGAAAATGTAGCATTGTTCGTCCATGAAAGTGTCACATTAAACAGTATTTACAAACGTATTGTTTATTATGTCAGTTGCTGGACAGATATGACATTTGAAGATAGTCTGTCATCATCTATCATAATATCACTAGCGGAAGTAGCTGAAAATACACAAAAGTATAATTTTAGAAACAAGTTAACATTAACATTTCATTCCTTTTTTTGGGTTGTGTTTTTTTTACGCCGCACCAACAGAGTATAGGACATATGACGACTTTCTAGCTTTTCTGGTGGAAGAAGACCTAAGTTGCCCCTCTGTTTTTTATTTACATTTCCCATAGAATTTAGAAACTATCGCTGCCATAGGTTCAAATTGTATAGCATCAGCAAGAAGGCAGAAGATACAATTAAAGGAACATATACCATGTAAACGTCAATTCATAATTCTTTTATAATAATGACAACAATAATTATGACAATTTACTGCTTCTGCTACCGCTGCTGATGATACTGATAAAGTGAAGACAACTAGATGGTTGCAAACTTTATAGCATACGAGAACAATGACATCTACATATATACTGGTAATTGTTCGTGAAACTCTAATTACTTTCATAGCTACACTTTCGATCATACCGTTTCTTTGATTCACGCAAATAAACGTGTTAAAAACTTTGATGATTGATATAAAGAGACTTATTTTTCAAGTTCTGTCGTTTTTTTATCTTTACAATGCTATAAATGTCAAATGCAGCGATGTATAACAAAACTGCATGTAGCTAAATTTGAGTGATGAAAGGTTGTGCAGTAAGATTTGATAATTAGTATGCACGCCACACAAACAGGCAAACGCATATATAAATCTGATATACTAAACACACACAAAAGGTGTCATATCTATACTATTACCATAATCTAAGCTATATTTAGGATTTCGCTCATTTAACCATAATTTAGGTTAAACGAATAATGTTGTTTACCCTTACCATAATTTAAGCTACATAAATAATGCCACATTTTAAGTTACATTAAAGGCTGAATCAATGATATCTTTACTCTTACCAGTGTTACCATCTCCTATTAAATGACTTCCTCCGTTCACCAGGTATTGTATTTCTTCCATTTGTGATGCTAGATCTAGTTTGTGGGTCCGTGTATGAATAATACCTATTTCCAACAAAAAATCCCCCAGGATAAGGCTCATGAGCTCTACCACCTCTTGGGTAACTCGTACGGGGTCTTACTTCTTTCGGATAAATTATACCATTACGTACTCCCTTATGACCAACCTCACCAGTTATGGACATTCTAGGATAGCCATCAAGCACACCGGGTCTCCTAATGCTTTCTCCTCGAATTCTTAATTCTCCTCTTGGAATGCCCTTGATTGGTCTTACTCCCCTCCGATGTCTTTCAGAATTGACATCCCAGAACAGCAACACTTCTATAATAACTATAATTATAATAACTTTCATGTCTTTTATTGGTGCTTCAACTGAAAATTAATAAAATAACAGTTGTTACACAAGCAAGCGTTTCATATGAGATTCATGGTTGTGAAAAATAATTAACACTGTCTAAAAAGTTTCTATTTCCATTATTTATTAATGACATAAATCAATTAATGCACTAAGAAATTTAATTAAAGATATATTGATAAAACAAATAAACAAAAGAAGTGCCTACTCACTTTTGTTGTTATGCAGATGATAAACAAATTTGTTATTCTCTTTCAGCCAAAATTTGTCACGTTTGCGAGTTTAACGTTTACTAATCTCATAAAGTGTAAATAAAGTTTCAACAACAATTAATTAGCACGTGGGAATGATTAACAGTAGTATACAGACATACAAACGTGAACGGAGAAACTATAACAAAAACAAATATTAAAGGATATCTCTATCCGTAACAGACTTGCAATCCTAAATTACCATCCAAAATAAACGGTTTGTTGCAAACATATTATATTTGTACTAGTAATTAGTGCAATTCCATTTGCTATATGAATTGCATCGTCATCGGTGAGTAAAATGTAAACAAACCAAACACTAAGGAATTTGACCTATTGCCCGCATCAAATTGTAGAAATCAATAATTGTTTCATACATGCTACATATGTATAACAACATTTGTTTGTGGTTGTTTTTTTAGCCGGGCATTTATTTATCAGCTATTAATGTGCGTACATTACACGACGAAGAACATACATCTGAACTTAGAGAAAGGACACATTATTAGTCTTAGTAGACAAGATCATTTATTTCACACCATGTAATATATAATCAATATACATTTATTCTTTAATATAGATATAATATGCTGTATAGTAAGAATACTAATTAAATTGTAACACACCACTTCTGTGTGACTATACAAATAAGAACAACTTTTAACAAGTTAACATGATTTTAGATCTTAACAATAGCAAACATTTTTAGTTGCTATTAACTTTCCTTGAAATTATTTTTTTAAAGAAGTAAGATTTTGTCACTAGAACTAATTAGCTCATTCCGATAAATTGTACAAGTATAACATTTTAACTATATATCTCCTTGTCAATCAATCATTCCTTTACAAATTTCGTTAAGTAACGTATTTTTAAAGCTATTATGGATAAATTATTTTTACTTTTTAACCACATAATGTACCTGATTTTAGAGACAAGTAGTTTCTCTAGTGTACTTTTCTTTTGTCTCTTATAATTCTTAACTAGAATGGCTGTATACATGTTTTATGACATTGTTTGTATATACTGTGTGTACATAGATGAGACTTAAATAAATAGATAAATAAATAAATAATAAATTTTAAATAGTTTTGCTGATTCTTTTACTTGTTTTGTTGTACCAGTATTTGAATGAATAAATGTTGAATTCTGCTGAGTATGTTACGATATGATTTAAAGGTTCACGACAAATAAATTGTTTGTTTTTATAAGATAATGTCTTTGAAAAAAAAAACACACAAAAAACAAAACACGGTACTGTTGAGATTTGAGGCTGGAATGTTGAGAGGAACGCAGTGACCTTTGAACTCAATAGTAAAAGGGATACTTCTTTAAGGGCGTTAAACGTACTCATCATAGCCGCATTTAATTCAACAATCAAGTTTCGTCCAATAAATAGAATATCATCAAACTATACGCTATAAAAACACTGGAAACCTGTAAACTTTGTCATGAAAAGAACAGTAACTACTAGTAGTGTTATCCTCTTTTATTTGCATTTTTTGTCTTCTTAAAGCAACATCATTTTTGCTCCTACGTGCTTGTCAAAACCACAATAAATATCAGATGATATAGAACTTGTATTTTACACCGAGGCCATATTATTATTGTCTAAGCAATACCATATTGCAAACCAGGTTTGTTTTCAAACGGATCTATCTATTATTTACTGCGTTTATTCATTACACCTAAGGCCTCAACAGATTGTACAACACTAATTAAAGATATTATGCACAGTTTCCATAGAAAAACAACACTTGCATTCAGACCGTAATTCAAAATTGTATGACTCAACAGGTTTCCATCCAGAACGCGTCCCTCCAGATGGATCCCTTGCAGAATTTACACACGTTTATTACTGGAATATGGGTAAATGCTATAATTGCTAAAACGTTTTTCTACTGAGGCCCAAAAGCCTAAAAACATAAAATTTAGATCCTCTGAAATAGATTATCTAAGGTATTTAAAAAAAAAATATGCAGAAGATCATATAGAAATAAACTTAGAAAATAACTGAAAATCGTTTTTTGTGCTATTTATCGCCCGACCTGACTGAAAAAAGTTTCAACGTTTTTCATTTTTTCTTTTTCGCATTTTTAATTGATTATGATTTTCAGGCATATTTTCAATCTTAATTGTACCGAAATAGACTGTATCTTCCTTGGGTGTCAAATATAATCATTCGTAACGCATTATCAAAGATTACACTTTTTATTACATCTAAAACAATGTGGCAGAACTACTTTCAATCCGACTGGATAATTGGGAAACCTGTCATCGTGGGATGTCTGCAGAAAAAGAATTACAAAACAGAACATGTCCCATTCTTACGGTTTACGAATTCATGAAATAGTGACCTTCACATAAAAAGATTTGCTTGTACATCTAAGTCTAAATTAGTACTTCTAAATCCTACCGTCTGTTGGGGGCCTTTAATCATAGTAAAAATCAGATACAATTGCTCGTATTTTCCTTTACAGACGTTAAGAAGACAGTTCTATGGTGGCTGATTTACGCCATGTCGTATTTTTGCTTCTTCGCCTCAAAATGCGAAAATGCGAAAACACGAAGGGACGACAAAGTTGGACTTTGCCGTCTCTTCGTGTTTTCGCTTTTTCGCATTTTCGAGGCAACAAAGCTAAAAATACGACAGAAGGAGGGCGAAAATACGACACATAAAATCTGTCGTATATTCGCATTCCATTTGTCGTATTTTCGTTTTTTCGCATTCAAAATACAAAAATGCGAAAACACAAAGAAATAATACTTTGTCGTCTCTTCGCATTTTCGCCTTTTCGCATAGTTACATTTTCGCATTGTTACATTTTCGCCTTTTCGTATTGTTACATTTTCGCATTGTTGCATTTTCGCATTGTTTCATTTTCGCATTGTTATATGTTCGCATTTTCGCGTTCCGGTTGTACATGCGCATGGAGACTTCAATTCATTATTTAATAGTCCTATATAAGATATGTTGTAGATGTATAATTTAAAAGTATCAGCCCGCTTCTTACACATGTAAAATAATTAAATAATATAAGGGTAAGGCTTTCAGATTGTTTTGAATCAATTAATGCAACAATTATTACAATAAATACAGTAATTTATTCCTATCATCTTTAGATTATCAGTTTATTTTGTTGTATTATATGTGCTTATTTTAGTTCACGGTACTTAACGCAGGGAAACAATAAATGAATGGTACAAAAATGACATAAGCTGTAACGTTTAGGTGTTTTCAGATTGATGTCTCCATGCACATGTGCAACCGGAACGCAAAAATGCGAAAATATAACAATGCAAAAAAAAAAAAACAAAACAAAAAAAACGAAAATGTAACAATGCAAAAATGTAACAATGCGAAAAAGCGAAAATGAAACAATGCGAAAAAGCGATTATACGACAGATTTTATGTGTCGTATTTTCGCCCTCCTTCTGCCGTATTTTCGCTTTGTTGCCTTCAAAATACGAAAAAGCAAAAACATGAAAGGACGTTCTTGTTTTCGCATTTTCGCATTCCATTACTGGCATGGGTGACACAACCTGTATTCAGTTCAGGAAAATATTCGCGTTTAAATCTTAAATGATTTTGTCAGTAATGGAGTAATGAACCAGACGATGACAATCGATGAGAAAACTTGGTGTTTTATTCTTTTAATTATATTTTCTTGTCAGTATTCGAAGATCTGAATATATTGCAAAAAATTGATACAATTCATTTGCATTACACGAGCTTACAAACGTAAAAGAAAATCTGTTGTCCCATGAAAATTGACTTCTTAAGTATTCATATTGTGGTGAAGATTAGCGTTTTCTCGGGATGGTTGATGTTTTCTGAAAATACAAAAATAACAATGAATTGTATATTGTGGTTTTATATCAAAAGTATCTCTTTGTAACATTAGATATTCTTTCTTTATGATAAAGGAATACATGTATTTTAATAAATAATGTTATAGTTATTTGATTGGTTAAAATTATTTTTTACTATGTTAATTTGAATCATATACCCTTTTTATAGCCTTTGCTTTATTCTTACATTCTAAACTTTATAAGAGTTTAAATATTACAATACATTTTATAATATTATACTATATGAAACATCATAAAAATCTCGACATGTGAAAATCAGCAGTGAAAACAATAACTAAGACTTAGGAGTTTAAAATTATAAATTCAGTTTTATTGGATATAATGGAAAGTGAAATGAAAAAGTTTAATAGATTATACATGTATATCTCAAATTATCAAAAGTAAAGAAATAGTTCCGAAGATCAAAAAGATCGATTTCACAACAAATACAGAAGATAGATTTCAAAACAAATACATGTATACAATTATGAAACATATTCCACAATTAATTAAAGTTAATGATGATTTCATTTTCAATATAAATTCCCTAGTAAATAACATGAAAACGGACAAAGTTACTTACAGTTATTATAGTCATTATTATTATAGTAGTTGCCACCACCAGGGAAACCTCGACCATACCCAGGTCCATAAAAACTTCTTCTCCTTCTAAATCTATAAGGAAGATAGTTTCTTCTTAAATAGCGCCGCACACGTCTTGACAGTCTTCTAGATCTCCTACCTCCTCCATAAAACCCTCCGCCATAACCATAGCCATAATCTAGATCAAACGGTCTAAATCGACTACCATAAGATCCTCTAGATCCCAAAGATCTGCCATAAAATCCGTCATCACCACCAAAACCAAATCCATATCTGTCTCCATAGAAATCTCCGAATCTTCGAGATCTCCCATAGAATCCGTCATCATCACCATAACCAAAGCCAATGCCATATCCTCTATATCTGCTTCCATAGAAACCTCTAGATCTTCGCGATCTTCCGTAAAATCCATCGTTGTCGTCAAAGTCATTGTCCCTGCCATAGCCTCTGTACCCGCCACCAGGAAATCCTCTATATCCTAAAGACCTTCCATAAAATCCACCTCTGTCACCATATCCGTCAAAGATACCAAATCGGCCGAAACCTCTTCCACGATTGTCATTATTATCAAAATCATTATCGTTCCCAAAGCGACCGAAGTATCCGTTCTGGCATTTTATAACAGGAAGCACAATCAATAAGACACTGATAGCAAGATAAATCTGCATTTTTTAAAAACTGTTGAGATACACTGTCGTCCTTATCTATACCAAATATAAGTAATAAAGTTATTAATACCACATATATACTTAAACATAGATACAGTATCAAATCAGTAATTCTCTGACATTTTTCTGAACATATGTTTTACATTACATAAAAATCTGTTAAATTAATTAAGTGCGCGATGTTCAATTTGGAAGAAAACGACAAATAACTGCACACCTTTTCTTTTTTTTTTTACTAATTTCTAAAATTTGTTTTTGAAACTATAAATAAGAGTTAATATGCCCTACCTTGCCATACTTAAAGAAAAGTGATGTAAAACTGTGACAATAGATTAAATTGACAGCATCTGTCAGTTTAAAGAGCAGAACGACAAATGGGAACGAAACTTTCATCACAATATATCACGCATTCAATAACCATAAATCTTGTTAATATAACTTCAAAGTAAGCGTTAAATTTATAACACCTTAAAAGTACTTTTTTCATCAACATACATATTAAAAATTCTAGACATGGACCTTGTTAGAAGGAAATCATTTATGTATTATGCATCATATTTTTATGTTTTAAGAATTAATTACTGACGAATTGTTAAATTGTCGTACACATTTAGAGTTAATGAGAGACCAAAAAAACAAAAACAAAAAACCAAAAAAAACAACAAAAAAACAAACAAACAAACAAAACGTTCTAATAACCTTGTAAGCGAAGCAATCCGGATTTTTTTGTTTTGAAGTTGAAAAAGACACTCTAATAACATTGTTAGCGGAACAATTCGTATTTTTGTATTGAAGTTGAAAAAGACGTTCTAATAACTTTGTTAGAGGAGCAATTCAAATCTTTTTTATTCGTAATACTAAAACTTTCTAAATAAGAAATAACGACGTTGATTTTATCCGACACATTTAATGAAGACTTACTTCAAAGTTTATAGCTATATAAATTAATATTTGCAGAAGACTTGTGAAAAAAATGGTATATAATAAAACAAGACAACATAAATACCTAAAGCAAGACATTTAGAATACAAGTCTAAATCATTTTTTATTTTGAATGTGTGGTTGTAGGGTATTGTTTGGGGGGGGGGGGGGGAAGGATAGGTTTGGAGAAAAACGGAGAAAACGATCACATGAGTATATCAATTTAAAAAGTTCGTTTCAGTCTAAATTTATAAAGTTATTAATTTGGCACGTGGTGCAATAAATAACAGAACGTGAAAATACTTTGATATATAGCCGTCATATCTTACAAAAGCCATTTTCAACAGGGATGCTTTGGACCATCATGCTCCACCGGTTCCAGTACTTTTAGTGCTTTGAATTATGAACAAACATGTACTAACCATAGTTTGTTTTATTTGACACGTCCTCTAGACTATGTGACATGTAATGTTGTATTATATATAATTATATATATTTGCAGTTACAATACAAGTTTAAGTTTGTTCTTTATTGTGAATGTGTAGTTATGGGGGTAGGGCAGAAGAAGAACGGAGTAAACGATCACAGGAGTATTGAACTAAATATAATGTGTTGTTTACAAGTATCAAATAAAATGTCTGTTCTCTTTATTTGTCACGTTACTTTGATCAGCTTGTTCCTATACAGATTTCGAGATCGCTAAAGTATATTTAAATTGTGTAAAAGTTGGTAATTCATTGACCTTTATATAATTTCCCTAGTTTCAGTTTTTAAAATGAGTTATATCTATTTAGTTATGTATTTATTCATTCATAGAGACTTAAATTGAACATATTTAAACAAAAATAAGATTACGATGACATTGACTGTGAAAAAATTCTTTTCCCTATCGATCAAACCAAGCAAGCATAAAGTTTATATACTCCTTAAAATAACGCTTCATCTTATTTAACAAGGGCATTGGTATCATTTATTCAAAACTATATCTTTATACTCACATAGTTACCGAAAACATAAAATAAAAACTGATCTTTAAAAAAGACTTACAGCTTCCCCCACGTTAAAGCATTTTTTTCAAGTATTTAGGTCGTAGCAGAATAAAAATCATATAATATCTTAATATGATTGAATGAATGTTGATATCAATCAAATGTCATATGCACTCATGGCAGTGAAACAAAAACTACAAGAAAAAAAATCAGAACGAGAAAAAATGCCCATTACCGCTGTAAACCATAATATCATAAATTTGGATGCACTATACGCGAAAAGCATGCGCATCGTCGAACAGAGTTCTCGTGAACAAAATGATGATATATAAAGAATGACAACGGCATCTTTTGTAATTGTAAATAACTAAAATAAGGCTATTACTCATGTCCTGTTTCCACATGGTTAGATGATTCCTGGTATGATCTCGGACATTGTTTTTACTTTTGGCTTATTGAAACAAAGCACTTACGATGTGTGTGTTTTTTAGATATTGACTCAATCATCCAAAAAGGTTATCTGCTCGTTTAAGCCCATTATTTCAAGTTGCAAAGAATATATTTCATAATCCACACAGATTTAGACCAGGACTGACAAAAACACAGCAATAAAACAAACAACAACAACAGCAGCAGCAGCAACAACAACAACAACAACAACAAAACGCTAGAAATAGTCATATGTTCTTACAAAGCTAAATTATGATAGAATTAACAACCCCAAATTGTCATATCATTTTTGCAAAGACAGACAGAGAGACGGTCAGACAGCATGACAGACAGCCGGGTAGACAATCAGAGAAACAGCAAGATATACCAATAAAAGGACACGGTTAACGGATAGACAAATACCAGTTAAACGGACGGGCACTTGGATAATAATTTGTTGCAAGACGGATAAGAAACCTTAATATTTTTGTATCGGAACATTATATCTTGTCGCCATGCTTGTTTATACATTGAAAAATGCATTTTGTCCTTGCACTAGATAATTTAGGAACTCTATCCGGCAAAAAGTAACATCAAAATTTTGAAGGACGATTCGGTGAAAAGCGTCTTACAGAGATCCTCGATGAGCTCTTTCCGGCAACAAGTACGATATTGCACTTATTGGTGTTCTGTGCGAAAGAATCCCTATAGGGCGTAACAATGCACCTCGGATTTCTTGAGTGGAAATTCCTTTTTGTCAGACATTGCATTTGCTGTCGAAAATTCAACCTTAACAAACTGACAAAAGTTTGATTGGAATGCTATCATAAAAAGCGACACTTTGAAAAAAAAGAGTTTCAAATTGAAATCACTTGGCTCGTCCATACTATGAAATGTTACATTCAAATGTACATCTAGCATAAAAGACTTGCGAGGAAACTTTCTAAATATGCAGATTAATTAAAGAATGTCAGTAGCTCTTACATCAGAAACACTTAATCTTCTTCCACCCGGTAAAAAAATTAAAATGTCACTAAATTTAATAATATTCAATCTGAAGTAGAAGCCAACTCATAAGATCTATCATTTAAAAAAAGTAATATATAAAGACTTTTAGATTATTACTAGTCTAGCCGTACAAGCTCAATCTCCTTGTAGAATAACGTTGCAAGATTGTCTTCTTTAATCTGCAATTTCAATGAAGTCTGTCACGGTTATTGATTAACCTAATCCCATCAAAATGCTTAAATTTGCCACCTTGAGAAATATAAACAAAGTCGCCACATCTTAAGTACATTACTACAATACCACAATCATATCAAGAGTTGTTGATTAAGGTGACAACGGAGTCAATTATCACTGAAAATACCTAAAATGAGATTTTTTGCTAAGAAGATTTATCAACCTTTTCTGAACACATTCGTGATTTAATTTTGGAAGCAGTTAGACCAAAAAATGTGTTTTTAAACGTTTTAAAACGTTACCTATACTATTTGTATCTGCTATTCGCCTAACCTGTCGATTATCGATAACGCTCCGCCCCCTGTTGAGGCATCAATGAGGGAAATCGGTAGTTCCATATATCCGTGAATTACAGGTCCATACTGGTCCATACTTCTCGTAATACATGTATCGTACAACTACCGTACATCTTTTATGAATATCTAAACATTTAGCCTTTTTTATAAATTAAGAAAGTGTCGGCCAATGTACGTAACATAATGTATTGAACATAAATAATTAAGCATAGCGGCAAATCGCACGACCACGGGGTCGATTAAAAATGTAGTTGCTAAAATATCCATAATGTGTGAAAATAATTTGTCTGTCCCGTTAATCTGATATATATTACATTGAGTTGATAGACTTTTGTACAGATTCAAGGGCTTACTTTACATTCAACCTCGTTTTCTAACAATGTGAAGTAAAACAACAACAAAAACAGACAACATTTTTTATGTGAACGCCTATATATGACTTGTGGTAAGGTGTCCCTGACAAATTTCTAAACCATTTTAGATTGTCTAAGGATGATTATTTCTCTATAAAAAAAAGATGTTAAAATATATTCTCAGTGAAAATAAATTGTTCGCCAGTAAATCGGACACAGTACTAATAAATCTGGGACAAAGTATGAAATTTATTGTCTATCCCGGTAGAAACTGGATCTCTATGCCGTGCATAGATGATATTCAAAATAGAAGTCAAGAAGGCCAGATCATAATGATCGAGTAATACCTTTTATTTCTATTAAAATATGTGAAGCATCATCAATTTGGTGGAAAAAATATATAATATCCCGTTCTTATTTGTACATTTACCATGGACTTTAATAGACTGTCAGAAGCTCAGTTTTTTGTTATTTTATTTTATATTTTAACGGAATTTCATACACGAATACACAGGCAGAGTGACACTGGTATAATACAATAATAATGCTGATGATACTAATTACATTATATTATTGAGAAATTGTACTAATCAGGGTATTTATAAGCCTGATTTTATGGTTAGTAATATTTTAATACTTTTAATCATTAGACAAGGGTAATTGTAAACTCTCGAGGTAGTTAATAATTAGTAACTGATCGTTTTTATTTTTAGGCAAAGACATTATATGTAAAGTCACTTAAATGTGAATAATGTTTTATTTTACTTGTATAGGTTTTTATCTTTCCAATGATGCGAAATAATTTTATTTACATGATTTTATAGTTTAAGAATCTATTGCTATTCAGTGTAATTTTA
Organism: Ruditapes philippinarum; assembly: GCF_026571515.1. NCBI lineage: Eukaryota > Metazoa > Mollusca > Bivalvia > Venerida > Veneridae > Ruditapes > Ruditapes philippinarum. The sequence goes on from NW_026861544.1 coordinate 107,387, forward strand.
CGGGTTTAAGGAAGAGAACATTTTAAGGACTTTTACTGTAAAGCAAAAATTACCAGAAACATTTTAAGTATTTTAGAACAAGATTAGCAATAGTTTCTTATTTTATCAATTTTAAATTGTAACATGCATATGGATATGGAATGAGAAGAGAGGTAACTCTGTAAGTAACATTGGACATTCTTGCAGAGTTGCCTCCCTTCCATTAGATTAAAATTTTTTATTGGTTCTTTTTGGTTTAAGTTTCAATTTAAACTGGGCCTAGCCTCCAGGTCACATGAAATGGTACTGCTATAAAGTACACATCTTTTGTTAAGTATTTAGGTGCAAACCTGGATCAAATTCTTTTGGCGTCGCCCTTTGATGCTTTGCATCAATGCTTTTCTTGTAGTCTCTTGTAATTCTGATAAGAATGGCCGTACATAAATAACTTTTACTTTGTAAAATTATGTCATTGAATTGTTTTATATTATGTATGGATGAGACTCAAATAAAGAATATATATATACTAATAATAAACTTCAAAAAGGAAACAATTTAATTAATACCCCGCTAGCGGTGCGCAAATGCGTTCCATTTCCCCCACTGAGTGCCTCAAATTTTACCGATAGTCACGTGACATGTGCGACAGGTACCAGACGGATCGTAAATCACGTTAAGAATTGAAGAAATTTCGGCTATAAACTGATATTAATCAGCAGCTTTTTAATTGGTCAGATGCCACTGGGTCATAAAATGTTGTTAGAGTATGTTACCACAACTTGTGACCCTCTCTGGTGCGATATTTGTGTATTATGCAATTATTTAGCGTGAAACGTAGGGGTCCGAGAGAGAACAGCCGATTTATGACACTTCGTTTGATGCGGGTCGGACTAACTTTGAATCGGCATAACTTTTTTAATAATCAAGCAATTAACATGCGGTTTAAAGCACATGAAAGGAAATTCATTTACGGAGGGAACCGTGTCAGGGATTTTTGTTTGCTTAATCAGCGACTTAATTATCTTTAATTACGTAATATGTATGGTGAAAAAAGCCGCATAAAATGTTTGACGTTACGTAATATTTGTTTGAGAAAAGATAGAAAAAAATTGAGACACGGTTCCCCAGATAATATAAGTATGGTTATTTTCCAAAAGTTTGATGACAAAAAAATAAAAAATGACTTTGATATGACGTTTTAAAATTTTAGGATTTTTATTCAAAATCAATCATTTACAAAGGCATTTTTTTCAAATATGTTATTTTTTATGATGATCAACGACATTTAATGCACAAAGATTAAATAAATAACAATTATTACTAAAATAACTTGGTTTAAATGACATATATGTGAGTACCACGGAAAGTGTCTGTTGTCACCTTAAAAAATACTTTTGAAAACATGTCAATTGCAGGGTTAAAAGTTTATCATATGCATCATATGACCATATTAGTTTCATACTTTTCAAATCATGCCATATACACACGTGTAGGCCTACAGTGAAATGGCAAATATGAAAACATTTAGAATGTCATTTTCTTGAAAATGAAATCAAAATGTGCAATGCGAAATTTATATTTATAACACTACACTTATGATTTTAGACAAATATTTGTGTTTATTTTGATATTAATATGAATACAAATATAAAACAATAGAAATATTTAATCTGTATATTCGTTTATAAAATATTGCTTGAAAGAAAATGTTGGTAACGTTTTAAGTGATTTAGTATGCACATTTATGTGATGAATAATAACAACTAGTTATAGAGCATTCTATTACCTGCAATAAAAATATATGTAATATCAAATCATGTATATCACATTTACCAACAATATCCATACAAAATTATTTCATGGTTTGGTAGCAGCGCTTTCGGTGTTATGTATGATACTTAACGCTATCAACATAATTATTTATTGTATGACAGAACATCCATTGTAGACAAATTCACTTTAATAATAGATAGTTTACTGTATCATCAATGTTACAACATAAAATATCACAGTATACAAGTCTACGCCCAATTAAACATTACAAGTATATACAGAGTTATAACAGACATTCAATATGATAAACAAGATCAACAAGGAAAGGTGGCGTTCAATGAACGCTTCCCCAATATGACCCAGCACCAAGAACCAATGGCAAGGAGCCCAGGCGGACCCCAAACAAAAAACAGGACAGGGCAAAGACAGAGCACGGACAGGTTAATCATTAAATGATAATTAATTTCAAGTCATATTAACATGTAATTTTTCAAGCAACATGCTTTAAATGATAAAATATAGATTCCCCTATTAACTATCATAGTAATTTGATAATAAAACAAAAATGTTACTTAGAATATGGTACATTTGCATTATGATAAATATGTTAAAAGAAAATAACAGCTATGGATGAGCTACGTCATAAGACATTACATTACATTATTACTGTCAGTAGTGATACTCTATACAGAAATAAAAAGTTTTGTTCAATAAAATTAACTTTTATCTGTTCAAAACATGTATGAATCTTATTTTATCTATAATTATGTAATGTACAACTAGTATTCCACTTTTTACAAAGCATTTTTTTTAAATAAACTGTTTGTTCTAATTTCAAGTACTTCTAAACGGGATTAGGCAGAGAAAATTATAATTTATTCATCAGATAGGAGGAAGCATTGAATGTAAATTTGTACATATAACGCCTTATCTGTAGACGACCAGGGGCTACGCCACATCTAAATTTTATTGAAGCAAATTTGCAAAACAATATTGATATAAAGATATACTATGCTCATTTTTTAGTTAAATATTCTTTTCGCAGAAACATATTATAATCCATGAAATCATTACTGAATATGTTTAATTTGATTAAAAGAGGGTGAAAACTATGTCTAAGAAGCTGCATTTCCTATTACAGCCCAAGTAAAGCTGGTCTTTTCTTTAAAAAAAACTGCCAGTTTTTTTAATGACACTTTATGTATTCAAAATGTGACCACCTAGAGTGCATAGAGTTTAAAACATGGCATACCTACTTTGAATGAAGTCGAAACATGTTCATTTTATATTTACAATGATACTGTGTAGCATTTATCAATATTTCAAACATTAAATTTGAGCATAGTAAATCATGAAAATTCAAATTTAAATTTCTGATACGATCTTGACTATTTGTACCTAGAATAATATGCACTGACAGGACAAATGTATCAAGAAATGCATCCACAGACAATCGCTTCCTTAAATACAGAATAAAAGTTGCAAAACTCAGAATCAAAATAAAATTAAGTGTATGATTTCTCAGTTAGTTTTGAAACGATTGTTGTTTTCATATAAAACTATTTGCAACTTAGAATTAATTTCATTTGCCAACTGTTTTCTTTACTGCGCCAATCACCAATCAGAGCTGAGGCAAGATCAACAAGTGGACTGCCATTCCTTGCTTAATTAGTTTGAGTTAATTTAAAATGTTATTAACTTAATATAAAGTTCAGTATTTTCGAAACAAATTATTTGCAAGACAAGTGAGACATATCTTTATAGAAAATAACTAATACAGTGTTAATTTCAGTAAACAAGTGATCATTGAGCAGTACTCAAGCCGTTATAATTTTTATACAGAACAATTTATTAAATAAGTTACTTGCCATTTGTGTTTAAAAATAAGAAAGCATCATCCTTGTAAGATTTGTTCCGTAATTTAGACAACAATAATTTCCTTACTTTGTTTACATAATTTCTTATAGTATTCCATTCATTTTCCCTTACTAACATAGATTGCCTTTTGGAAGATATAACGAAGATTTTTTCATTCCATGATGTAATTAAACAGTCTGCGTCTATATAGGCCTGAAATCTTAATGATAGAACATCTTCCCTTTTTGGCGTCAGTCTTTCAAGTAAATCATCAATAAAAACTTCAGTCACCGCAACATCTAAGAATAAATTATTTTGTTTACACCTTTTTTGTTTCCGCCTTTTCTTGAATATCGTTTCTCCGTCTCGTTTTAAACGAATTTTATCGCCAGCTTCTTGTTTCGGTCGATTTTGATTTTTTTTAATCCTTGGAATTGGACAAACATTCCAACGTTTACCTGTCGATTTGCACTTCATAGTTAGCTTGTTTACTGAACGGGGTTGTCTGTGGCACTGACGGTTGTCATTCTCTGAAAAACTTAACGGTTTACTTAAAAGCTCACTGCTTTCAGGCTTTGATATACTTTCAGGTAAACCTTCATCACATGTATGATTTGATACATTTAAGAATGATGTTATACCGTTATTAGTTGATTGCAGAGAACCATAACCAGAGCTGAAAACAACACGGCCAGCCGTTAAAGAACTGGACGTAACGTCATGTTTTATGTATTTTACTTTAGAGTCATCATGGCATGTTCTCCGTCGTATATTCCGATGACTTTTATATACTCTGTCATTATTTATGTTTGTTACAGAAACATTTTCTTCTATTCTTTCAGAATGCAGTGAAAGATCTCTGATTTGAGATCGTCCTTCTGAATCTTGTATCTGAAATAATTGGGGCTGTTGGAGGAACATTTGCCCAGTTTCCACAGGCCGACAGTCCGAAATGCTGAAATTAATCCAGCTCCTGTTATCTGGCAAATATGGTGGATTCCTATTAAAAGAGATAAAAGTTAATTGGTACCAGGGGGTATCAATTTGAATGTGTGTTATCAAATGAAAGACAAAATCTTTTATGATAGTAAGAATACAACTGAAATCATATTCAATATTTGCTTTATTTATAAATCAAGCGATGAAGTCACTTACACTTTTTGTGTGGTTAATAGGGAAAGTCAGATAAGAATTACCTCATGAATTCTCGAAACTCTTTAAGCTGGGCGTTCCACTCAAGAGTTTCAAACACCTCTTCAATATCCTTCGGCTTTGCAGACGAACCAGCTCCATATCTCCAGCGTTTAAACAATTCAAACAATGTGCTCATTACAGAATTTGTTTCCCGTTTGACTGATTCAATTATATTGTTGACATTCCTGGCCCCTGCGTTTTCTGAAGACATGAACATGTAAAATTGTGTTTGCAAATACATGGGTTAACCTATTACCAAAATTATCTTAAAATATAGACAAATTATCATGGCATAACAATTATACATACTTATTATTTAACATTTTAAACATGTATGTTTATTTCTCCTGTATCACAAAATTGCTATCAAGGACTATTGACGCATCTCTAAGTTGTCCAAACTTTCCTTAAACAGTCGTAAATTCAATATTTATTCAATGTCAAGGCTATATTTTTAAAAAAAGCAGAAACAGATAATTAAGATATAAATGAGGGAGAAGTCTGGTTGCTTACCAAGAAGAATAGTAAAAAATAATTCGTAGATTTTTGGATCTATTTGTTTGATGAGAAAGCAAAATATACGTGACCAGTCCAGTCGTTCTATTTCAAGATTTGTATCTGCAAATAATATGTAAAATATACAATTGCAAAACGTTTGTTATATTTAAATTACCATTTGATTTTTGTTAAATAGGTAATTTACGAGGTATGTTACAAAAGTTCTCGGACTCTTGCTGTCATTTCTTCCTCGGTTCATAAAAGCAAACCGTTAATATAGATCGAAAGGGTGTCTTCATTTCTGATAACTTTACTTTTATCGTAAAATTTCATTTTCTTCACGAACTGTGTGCACGTCAGTAATGACCATAGTAACGCAACATCGGTTCAAGCCGAAATGATTACACAAATTATTAATTTTAAGCAATCTCGTATATAATAGTTTAATATTTTAGTCAACATTGAAACTTGAAAACAGAAGACAATACATGTTGATTTATATACAGTGGTTACCTTCTAAAACGCTAACGCCATTGGAATTCTCAGCTATTGTAGAGCAACCCCCCTGGTCGATATTCTTATTTGGAGATTGCAAAACCGATATTTTCGTCTTAACTACAACACAATTGTCCGCAACCTTCTCTTTAGCAATGAATGAATCGAGTGTTTCAGACTTCTTTTCATATTTGACAGAGACACTAGAATGCGGCGTTTCATCAGGTAAAGTTAAATTCCCTTTGACAACTGGAAATGAGTTACCAGTATGTGTTTCTGTATAGAAATGTAGCAAAATAACAAGTAAGTAATGGAAAACAAATGTAATAGCTAAGAAACATAGAAGCACATCCTCTTTACAAATAGAAGGTTAGAGATTTACATAAAAAGGTTCATTATTGGTAATTAGGTAGATCCAAATAATATGGGAATGTAAAAATAGCATTATTTATTATTATTATTAATAATATATTTAACAATTATCCATCCATTACAACATGCATTAAATAATTAATATTTAAATATCGTTATCAAACGTGCGTTCTTTTTTAACTTAATTACTTATACATCCGGATTCTAAAATGTTTGGCAAACTGCAATGTTCGGTGAGAATTGAACTTTCACTTCCATATCCAGTTGATGTATCATCAATGTCCATTTCCTTTTCATATTGCAAAAGCGTACTTGTTTCGTTATTTTCTTTTGATAAATTTTCTTCTCCCAATACATGCATTTTTACGTGAAACTTGTCGTCTTCTAATATGAAAGCAAGTTTAAGGTTTATATTATTAAACAGTTAAAAAGATAGATAAATATTAAAAATACAAGCAAATTTCTGAGAACACAGCTTATATAGATTGATAGAACAATAACAATATACTTCAAGAGTGGCAATAACGGCTATAAAGGCAATCTTTTTAATCAAATAAAATATTTAGTGGCGGTTTGCCGAGTAGTTAACGCGTCGGACTAATAATCTAAGAGTTTGCTTGCTTACCGTATAGGTGCTAATCACAATGTCTGTATTTATCATAATGATTATGGTAATGAAATAGATAACACAAATACAAATGTGTTAATTTGAATGTCTTACCAATTTCTGGTACTCTTATTATGGTATTCTTTTTCCACACCTTTTTAAAATATCGCCTGAAGAGGAAAACTATTATAGAGAAAATCTTCATCTTCATAGACAATTTACAAAACTACACCCTATTAAAAGATATGAGAAACAACAAACGTCTTACTAAATGTGACAGAGAACTGGCTATCTGCCTCCTTTTTCGGCTTTTCCCGCTTAATTTCGGAACATCTTGAGATGAATGACAAAGGGTCATTGATTATTTAAATACCTCATGTCAATATAACCAAACAATACATTTATAGATATAAAAGTAAACAATACGTTATTTACATACCTATTATTATGGTTGTAGAAACCATAAGTACAAAATAACTACTTGCTTACATTAATTGTTCAACATTGGGCATTTGGTAATTTAAGTCCAAGGTTATTATTAATAATAGCCGAGATGTTCCGATTGGAATGAAAGCCAATATTTTGTTCTAACGTACGACTCTCAAAACCGAAAATTCACTTTACGTTTCTGCGGATGTCCAACTAATACTCGTACATTCGTAACTCATGAGCAAAGACTACGTTAAAAGTCACGTGGTAGCTGTATGTTTCCCGTATCAAATAATCATAGATAAACAAAACCTTTCTTATTTAAGGTATATAAAACGAACTAACGGCATTGACTTTAATATATACGTTCACACTGTTGAATTAAATTTGTTATTATATCTAAGAACAATCTGGTACTTTGTGCAAAGTATTTACGCTTTCATTTTAAATCACATACATACTTTTACAAACAATTAAGAAAAAATATAAGATGATACTTACAGTCCGATATAAAGTAAAACACTAACCAAAACACCCGCCAACACAATTAAAGCTGTAACCAATATCACAACATGCACAGATACTGAGTCTTGTTTTTCATTCTTTGTTTTGTTTTCATTTCCAACATCGATTTCCGAAACATTGCCAAAGATTCGGGACCACAGATATTGTTGAGTTTGTAACGGGAGAGAAGCAAATAAACCATTTGTGCAATTTTGCACTGAATTCAGCTTGTCATGTAGGCAAAAGTTAAACTGTGTCGTTGGATCGCCAAATATGCCTTCATTGGTCTTGTTCATCATTGTAATAATTATACTATCGATGTAATGTTGTTCTCTGAAAAATGTAGAAAAACCCAAAATCTTAATAATTTTTTAATTATGTAAACTCCGTCTTTTGCCATTCTGTACTTTTCGACGTTACTTTGCCCTTTTTGTCATGGTGCGCATTCTTTATGATTTTCGTTCCCCCACCCCCACCCCATTTTGATTGTCTGACAAAACCAAGAAATAAAGTGAATAATTTGTGAAAGATTCCTAGATTTCATTTTGTAATTTTTAAATGACAAATAAAAAACTCCTCTTATATTCAGTTCTTTTCTATAAATTTTACATGTAGTCAAAATGAAAACAGACCGGCCTTCGGTCGGAATAAAATTGGACGAAAGAAGAATTCTACTCGTATCAATATTTTGAGGAGGTCTTTGTTTTTAATCTGTTTTTTATTCGAGTAAGCGTTATTTCTTTCAAACACTGTATTTAAATGATAGTGTTTTTATTTTTAGTTCGATTTGATGAAAGGATCACTCCCTCACTTTCAAATTATATGCAATGAATGGACTAACAATGTCACTGATAATTTGACCTAGTTTAAATTAAAACGTTATCTATGTGAAATTGTTTCACAAATTATTCACTTTATTTCTTGGTTTTGTAAAAATATACTATGTTCTGATTAATTTGAAGGAAGATATTTTTCAGGACTCAAACATCGCCTGACGCGTCAATAACGCTCGTTGCATTTGCTCTCTGTCATGCTGTGGCGCATATAATGCATATTCTGCAGTATCTGTCATTCATGTAGATTATACAATGATCAGCCCGGCAGGGCGATATAAGTCAACAGTTTTCATACCTATGGCTTGTATTGAAAATGACTTACTATAGCCTTCAGTCAGACCATTTACCTTAAAATATTTTATCTTATGATTAAATGAAGAATTATCAATATCATAATCAAAATGTTCATACTTTGTACATCACTTTGTTATGTTACTGATATCACATGTATATTATTAGTTATAAAGATCGTTGACAGGCTATATTGCCCTATATAAACGGCTATTTGTAAAATATAACCCGAGCCGTTAGGCGAGGGTTATATTGCAAACAGCCGTTTATATACGGCCATATAACCTGTCAACAATCTTTATAACAAATTTATAATACAGCAAGCATCTTTTTCAGAGAAAAAAGTTAGATTTCTTCATGAATCAACAGCAGTCGTGTATATAAAACTATATAAACGTCACGATTATCCAATGAAAAATGACGTTACAAACGTACAGTATTACGGCATTAGTTATACACTTTGCTGACGGGATATATGGGAGAAAATAGTCTGACTGAGATCAATATGACCTGAGGCGCTAGTCGTATATGCCAGCAAGCTTATATTCTTCCGTATATTCCGTCTTAATTTATAATAACGCAAAATATTATTGCAAAGTCATGAGGACAGTTTTTGAATCGAGGAATATACCATGAAGAACAAAACGCAATAATAAATTTTGTGCACACACGTAGTAAATTGTCAATTATGTTGAAAAACATGTTATATTTGTGCATTTCGGTTCTTCGCAATGTATTTGGCATCGTATACAAAGTGTTTAAGGCAATCAATATTCAAGAAGGTTATTTAAATAATTATTAAATTGCGCGCGCATATTTAAGTTTAAATAGGAATGTTGGGCATGATTTCAAACCGACTCATAAACTTACTTTTATTTGCCTACAAAAGTATTAGTATATTTAGCGGCAATGTCAATCTATCACTATTTTTATTTTGAAATATGAAATAATGTATGTTATTTAATGAGTACAATTTGTAGTAATTTATACAATCCATAACAAAATCTTGAAAGCAACGCATATAGTCGTTCTGAACAAAATTGTAAGAGAATATTTCTCAAAGCAACGTCTAGTCATTACTATTCTAATGAATGTAAACAGTTGAAATGTCAAGTTCCATACCGGTATAATAGCAACTTTGAATATTTGATTAACAAAACATTAGTGGGAAAGCATTTTAGAAACAAAAACTTTTGGAATTTGTTCTAGGTTTGACTCATAGCTTAGTTCAATGACTGCACTATTTCATTGAAGGACATCTATATTTAACTATTTATATTTATTTTCCTACCATGATTATATGTCATAATGTACATCACTTCTAATATATCCTCTGCTTATGTAATAATGTACATATGTACTTATTATCTAATTTTGTTTTCTTGGATTTTATCAAAGACTATCCAAAATGTATTCCCTTACGATATAAAATATCTAAATTTTTTATAATGTCACATAATGTTGTAAGCACGGAGCACGAGTCATTCACAGTTGATAGCTGTAACACAACACTTTTAATTCTTGTTAAAACACGAATCGATACATTGATGACTTTTATTATTCGACTCTTTTTGAACACTTTTGGATAAAACAGCGAAAATAGTAATGATAGACTATTTTCCCAGATGATCATATTCAGTTAAAAAAGCTATATTTAGAAAGAAAATAAACGGAAATTCCAAAGTTATAATTAGAAAATTTCATATCATTGAACCTTACGTACATACGTTTATCGGACAGATAGTGTGGTTCTCATTCATGAACTTAAAAAAACTTTAAGTAAATTTTAGTGTTACTTTTGGATATTTTGTATCTAAATAAAATATCACAAATCCAAATAGGCTTGGGTTCACATATTTATTTTATTAAACAGTTCACTGTGTTACTTAGTTGACTACTATAAAGAAAACACTGTATCACTCTGAAAATGTCTCAAACCATTAATATATTATTTCTGCATTCTGCTTCCCCATTTATCAGCAGTCAACTAGAGTAACCAGTTAACAAGTCCGAGTTAACAATTCCAGCAAACTGAAAACATAAACTGTCACTAAATGCCTTTTCACTTAATGTATTGCAGGGTTATCTACCTCTGATTCACAATATAATGTCAAAAACACATTAAATCTTAATGTTCAAAAGTTCACATTTGATACTTATTATTAAGTGATTCTAGTGGCTTTATCTTAACCCTTAATGATGATATTATGAAGTTACATTAAAATATATTACAGTTACATTACATGCATAAAATAAATGGTCAGTTAAAAGTTACAACAACTTTCACATTATAATATACAATTATAATATATAAAGATGACTTACCAATTTGTTGAATTGTATTCCCTAAAAAGTATCAAAACATATAAAAAAAAACATCTAATTTACTTTACTCCAATCAAAATATGATAAACAAGAACCAAAGACCAAAGACCAACAAGTAAAGGCGGTGTTCAATGAATGCAACCACCACATGACCCAGCAACAAGAACCAGTGGCAAGGAGCCCAGGAGGACCCCAAACAAAAGCAGGACAGGACGCAAGGCAGAGCACGGACAGGCTAATCACTAAATGATACATTAGAAGAAATATAGTAACCGACAAGGAAATTAAAATACAAAGAAAATAAATAAATGATTGATTAAAAAGCCCACTAAGTAAAAGGGTACATGAGAAGAGGAAAGGACATTTTTTTTGTGGGGGGGGGGGGGCAAGTTAAAGAAATAAAACTAGGGGCAAAAGGGAAGATACTGCTAGGATTCCACACCCACCCCAATCCGTTTCATTGACCGCATTTGTAATGGTGATACGACAATCAGTAAATTCAGCGATAACATTTAAACATAACATTATTGTTTCATCTTTAAATTACCTCCCATTCATATCCTGTCATGATTGATTGTTTAAATGTTCTTATATTATGTCAGTTTTCTACAAAATCAAATATTGTCTGCAATTAGTTCGCCATTATGTTAACTATTAATATATCGTGACGTCACTATTAACCCATTTTTTTGGGAAACCCTACTTTCATTTTACGTCATGTAAACAAAAGGATCATATAAATAGCTCTATAAATAGCTCGAATTTTAATTTAAAAAGGGTCATAACGGAAAAGATAATTGAAAAAATAACTGAACTGAAAAGATATCAGATAAAAATCGATTATATATAAATACATTGAAAGAAAATGAGAGATAACGAATAAAAGGTATGCTAAGAAATATTTATTCTGTTTATACATGTATTTGCTTATTATTACAATATTGTAAAACCAATTAAAAGAAATATTTAATTTGTTGTGAATATTTTACAATCCTGACTCGGTACTTGCCTGACAATACTAACCGTAGACGAGTAAAGAACAAGGAACACAAACAAAAGTGTCACCAAATCAGAATGAAACAACAAGACATTCATCTGAGGAACACAGAGGGGCGCCGCCTTGGAACTGTCAGCAGCATAAGTACTACTGGGGAGTTTAAATCGGTTAATGGGGCACTAACTCTTCATTCACACAGTGACTGGGTTCAGCAAATTATCAAACGAAGAATGTATATTTTTAAGAACAATGTGTACGACACAGAGTTAAGTGAAGTTAAAAGGAATTTCTGAACCATCTCAATTCTTTACTCAATAATAAATACATGGAAATCATGAATTTACTTCTCAAATACATATACACTGTTTTCATGAACTATAGTCCTACAATAAACTTTACAATATACCATGATACTATTCCCAAAACCTTAAAACTTTTATAAAACAATTCAAAGGACAAATATTTATTGAAAAGACTTTTTAACTCCCGCAAAAATCACCAGCCTGAACACATTTGGATGGAAATTCAAAGCGATCATCTGATTCGTTAAAAATACAATTGAAATAATGAAATAATAATACAAGGGAAGTAAATGGAACTAACCCAACTATATTCAAAACACGAAAAGATAACCCTGTTACATTTGTAAACATTACAAAAAGGAAGTCAATGTTAAGTTTAGGTAATTTCATGCTGATGTTAACGAAAAGTGAAAAGGTTTACGACACTCGAATCCTTAATCTTACTAAATATTCAAGTGAAAGGAAAACTGTTTTGAATAGAATTTCTAGTGAAGTATTTTATGAGCATTTTAGTGAGCCTTATCAGAATTTTTAATGATGTTAGTAGTGAAGGGGGGCACTATGGCACAAAACTTATGGCACAAAAACTTATGGCACAAATGTGGGAACATTATGGGCTGGAAC